>NC_136510.1:26825895-26848395 GCF_053919585.1 Euprymna scolopes
TAAGCCACCAACAACAAAACAGCTATCCGTGGATGACTAGATATTCATGATTAGGGCGATAACAGCATATTCTTTTCATTGTGTGTATCAGTTAATATTTTATATGCTTTTATATAGAGCGATGTGATTTCTTAGTTGATTAGCTGTGTCTGATATATACTCGAGATTCAAAACAACAAAAAGAATATTCTGTTCTCATGGCCCTATTTCAGACGTCCCCTGTTTATAGGGTGAGCATTCCGGTGAAAGACAATGGTTTCCACTTAGTGTAAACCAATAATGTCAAGGAAAAGTATATGTACATCGCTATAGTTTCTGTTAACGACCATAAGGTGCTTGATTGCTAATCGCAACTGCTGTTCGGATTTCGAATCTCAGTATGGATATAAATATTAAGTCAAGCTACACGTATGTTGACGAACAAATTCTTGGAGCACTGGAAAATGTTATAAGTCGGTTATTTGGCCATGTATGATATTGTGACTTTCTGTTACTTGATCGCTACGGGCTATGACAACAGCATATTCTTTTCGTTGTTTGGACTCTTGAGTATATATCCGACACAGTTAATCAACCGAGAACCACATCACTATATAAAAGCATATAATCCTAATGAACCGCCCTCTTAAGTAAACACTTCATTAAATCTCCACACTAACGTACTGTACTTGCAATAACCCTTATCCCTGAGTTGCTTCCGGGCCTTGATAAGTGGTGACCACCGTGTAATATATATATATCAATGGATACACACTCAAGAGTCAAGGCAATGAAAAAAAATATGCTGTTGTCATAGCCTTGTCGATCAGCCTAAGATCGTCTGTATTAAACTTCAGCGTCATTAATGTTAAACATTTCTTGTAATTTCGTGACTATTAACGGTGGCCCTGGCGTATGTTCCTTGCTAATGAAGCCAAATGTGGGCACATCGTGGGGTTCGAATCCTTCCACAAGCATTGATCATCACCCGCACTGATAGCTGCATAAACATGAAATCCAAGTGTCTGTAGATATTAAATAATTTACAATCGGGACGTGTGAAAATTCCACAGAACTCCTTCATATATAACATTGATGTTGGCATTCTGTAGATAAAACAGAGACGCTCTGGTATTATTGTAGCTCTTTTGTTAAAACTGTAAAGGTATTTATCTAACCTAGCAGGGACGCCCGGCATAGCCCGGTCGTAAAATACACGCTTAAATGATATTTGACTTCTTGCAAATTTCGTATATATTATATAGCTAATGTTCTATAGATATATCTGTATAGTCAGTTAAAACCAAAATTCCCCGTAAGGCGACTTAATAAATGATTGCTTTCCCAAGAATAGACCAACAATGCCATCAGCTATAACCGAAACCAAAACTTATGAAAAATTCCTGGTAAAATTATTTATTGCAAGAAATGGAAGTCTATAACAATTAAAGGATAGTCGCTCGGATGTAAGCGTGACGCACAAAATAACACACGTTATCCTATTAGATAGATACTTATCTTACTAGATAAATAATTATATAAATTAAAAGTAAGCTGTTTCTTTCAAAACATCTTCTGTTGTCCGCCTGCTTCATAGCAAGTTTTTGCAGCTACTGTTCCGGTAGTAATATTTCTAATATATATATATATATATATATATATATATATATATATATATATATATATACTAGCAATCAGTGCCCGGCGTTGCCCAGGTGTTTTGAGGTTAATGCTGAGAAAAAAAAAACGGTCAATTTTTTAAAACTTTGACCCCTATTATGACCTCTTAACATTTATTGTTTAGGAATCAAGTAAAGTTAATAAGTTAGATCCATGTCCAACGAATCTATATCTAAAATATCACGTGTTTACTGTTTAGACCCAAAATTGTAGGAGGAGTTTGGTAGAGTTCTCAAAGGTCAAATCGTTGAATATTGACCACTTAATCGCCAAATTTCTGTCGAAAACCTATCACATCGATTTTCCCAAATCTCAGTACCCTGTATATCAAATTTCGAATCTCTAGGCTTAAAATTGACAGAGTTTTAGCGTAGGGAAATGCACACAGACACACACAGACACTTATATATACATATATATATATATATATATATATATATATATATATATACACATATATATATATATATATAAACATGTGTGTGGCATCCGTCAGTCAAAACGACTATGGATCAGCAGCGGCAGCGCCGTATTAAGATGTTGTTATAAACATAAACATCATATATATAAGGATAATAGTACGCCATATATATAACAAAAGACCATTATTTACTCAAGTGAAAGGAAAACCCGGGGGAACTTTACCCAAAAATAAATCTATATTTTTTTTGTGTGTAATGATAGTCTTATAAGCGAGTAATTAATAATTCAGCCATCTTGATTCTTAACCAAACAGAAAGTTCAAGTAGGGGGGGTTCCCTTTTTTTATAGCGAGGCCAAATTTCGCGAATTTGGCCTTTTTTTAAAGCAGTTTGGCCTTCAAAATTTCTGTTTGGCTTTTTTCTTCACCGATGTAATCTGGAGACGCAACGGGAATTTTCGACAAAGAAATGTTGTTACTATGCACATCTATGTAATGAAATACAATTTGTGGCAAAATTTCAGGAAAAACTAATGGATGGTTATCTCACAATAGTCCGGACAAGTCGCTAAATTATCTCGTCAAAACCTTAAATCTCGAATTTTTGTGCATTTTTTTTTTTGGGGGGGGGGCTAATTTGGCATAATAGTGTCCATTTAATAGTATTATCTTGAAAAAATAAAAAAATAAGGAAAATTACCAAAAAAAATAAACAAGAACAATAAAAGTGTGCCGTATTTTTAAAAGTTTTATTGCGTCGTTTTTATTTGCTTTTTTTATTTCATCGGTGAAGAAAATGGCCAAACAGAAATTTTGAAGGCCAAACTGCTTTAAAAAAAGGCCAAATTCGCGAAATTTGGCCTCGCTATAAAAAAAAGGGAAATCCCCCAACTTGAACTTTCTGTTTAATTTCGCTTGTAGCGTTGTTTTTTTTCTTTTTTCGCTATAAAAAAATAACTACTTGATGAAATTACGTGATTTTCTTCTGTAGGAAAACTTTATCCCATGACGAGTACGTACAATATATATTTTTTAAAAATGTTTCCATTTTTTAATGTCAATGGAAAACTGCACAAGTACCCAAACCACGAGTGAACGCGCGTTTTTTTTTTTTTTTAGTTTAGTTTCATAATGGCGGCCGTGATGTCGGAGGTTCGATTGTTAGATTGTAAGTTAGTTTCGTATTTTTGTAATTTGTAAATCGCAAGTTAGGAAAAAATTAAACCCTTCCAAGATGGACAATAAATAAAGCCATAATATTTTATGGTAAAGTTAAGAGCCTACGAACCATAGTTTTTTAAGAGATGTGATTATTGGATTAACCAATCAGAAATCGTCTGTGGCACACACATCTCTGTTATATATATATATATATATATATATATATAATCATATTTTAAAAATAAATATTGACATTTATTTTTATACCTATAGACACTAGTGTTTCATGCTGACGCAATCAGCAGTATAAGTGAAAAGTACTGCTAGTCGCGCGATGCAGACAGTCACAGAGCCACCTTTTGACTTCGTAGGCTGGCTCGTATGCTATCTTCAGAGCAATTACCACAGAAATTGAGGAAAGTTAAATATCTAGAAGTGTCAAATCGGTGGCCATAAACAGTAAACAGTCGGAGTATTCAACGACGGGAAGTTGAAATAAGACAAAATTAAATGATGAAAAATAAAATATATATTTATTAACGAATTCAATATAAAAAAAGAAAAATATGAAGAAAGATATGTTTCTCCTTATTCCACGAAGTTTCAAAAATCTAGTTAAGGGATACTGGTGAATGAATTAGTTGATTAAATAAATCATATTAGCATCCAATATAAGGTATTTATATTTATACTAGCGATGGGAGGGGAGCGCCCGGCTTTTCCCGGGCGTAAAATACACTTAAATATATTTTTTTAATCGTCCAGATTTTGTATATATTATTATAGTCGTGATTTTGAAAGTAAAATAAAACGTATTTAGTTGCCATCAGCTAGAATCGAAACTAAAACTGTAGCATTCAAAGTTGGTGACGTTACCACTGTACCAACGTGACACGCATGTGAACCGATTAAAATAAACTATTACTAATGTACAAAATGTTTAACGATTTTTTTTTTCAATTTTGTCCACTCAAAACTATTTCAACAGGCTAAAGACCCATAAAAGAACGGCCCGTAAAAAAAAGTCCAATCATTTGAAGGCCCTAGCGTGGCTCTTCGACTTTTAATTTCGGAGGAGATAGTTTGAAAATATGGAGACAGACCGACCGACAGACACATATAGCCGTTTGTATATTAGAATAATCTCATGCATGTACAAGACTGGTTAGCTCGTTAAAACGAGCAAAAGACATAGCCCATTGCTTTATGCCAAATTGATGGTTGGATATAGTAAAATTTCTTTTCATTTTTACATTAAATACTAATCCCTATTAATCCCTGAGCGTGAATCCAACGGATATTACAATACTTAGTTCGCTGCACCTTATGTCTATACAAAATTTTAGCTAGATCAGCTCTGTAATTGACGGGAATGTAATAAAACGGACAGACAGGCAAACATATATATATATATATATAGTTCATACAAAAAAATGGTCACTCGTATTTTTATTAATAAACATGAATATATATGAATTATTTACAATAGCAATATATTGTGTTAAGGACCCTTTTCTTTCCTACGTGTAATATAGATTTTCTTTATGATAAAAATGTTAAGAACATATATTTTTTTTAAATTGAATTGACCACTTTTATTTTACAAATGAAAAGTTTCTTTTTAGTAAAACGTTTCAAAAAATTAACACAACGAAAATATAACACGTGGGAAATAGAAGTATCTTTAATATAATAAATTGCCGGTGTAATAAATTGCGCACAGTTACGTTTATTAATAAAAAAAAAAACAATGTGACTATTTTTCACGGAATGTATGTCATTCACTATGCACGACCATTTCTACGTCTTTGCCGGTGGAATAAAGTTAAAACTAAAAGCGATGACGTCATCCACCCTGAACAGGAACCCGATAACAAATAAGATGTACGAGATTATAGCATATAACAAAGTATATAATTATGAACAGACAGGCAGTTTCGCTGTATCGCAACTCGTTAGTGCGATTAGATTAACACCTGTCCTAATCCAAGATAAAACCTACAATGTAGTTAATAGCTGATGATAGTAATCATTTCACTATGGAGTGGAAGCGGCTGTTGGCAAGTGATATTTTAATTTGATAGAAATTAACAAGAGTGTAAGGTACGGCACAATCACCGCCGAAGTTAAGCAAGTACCAGATGGGTGACCATTTGGGAAAGCTAGGCGCCGTATGTACTGCACCGAATCGTAATTTCCATGGTGGTATCTGGGGGTGCGAAAGATCTCCAGCATTTGGTTTATTCTTGCTAATTCTTGTCAATTAAGATTGTTTGGCAAGCTGAACACTTTCCTTTTTCATTAGGGTATATAAGAAGTTTATTACGAAATATTCCTTCCAGCTTCTATCGAACACATTTCTCTGTGGAATCATATCTTTGAACCTTCTAGAAAAATAATTTCCTTCAGATCATCTGTCAAGTTGATTAGTACAACATCCGGATTTGTTATCAGTTCGTCTTTGATTTTATTGTACGAAACTTCCATATGCTTCATCAATTGCTGCTTGGTGTGGATCTGAATTTGGGTCTTGCTTACTGTCTGGTCTTGTATAGTCACGATAACAAGGCAAGTTGGTAATGAGCCTCTGTTATTCAGTAAAATAACCCTGGAATCACCATTTTTGGTAGCCCATTCTCGTAGTGTCCTGTCTGCTCTGAGCACTTGCGCTTGCGTCAGACCCGTCCGTTCTTGTATTTGGTTTTCTGTTTAAAGATGCATTCATTTTTGTACACTCTGGACTCTGACGAAAGCATTTCAAAACGAACACATTTGTCAGGAATAGCTTCTTCTGAATTTGATTTTTTTTTTTTACTTTTGAAAATCCTTTACAAATTTGATGCGAAGAGATTTACGCAGTATTCGTGGAATGTTAATGTTTTGAAACAGTTTGTGGAAAACAAGTTCCTGATGAACCCCCCCCCTTAAGACACTTTATCATATCTCCATTACTGCCGATTACTACGATATTGTGCCTTTGATTGTTATACATGCAATAACATTTATCCCCGAGTGGCCTCCGGGCCTTGATAAGTGGTGACTCTATGTAAAAAAAAAAGTGTTTACTACTTCAAGTACTGGTTGGTAGTTTCTCATTTTTGCTGTCTCCAGCAGAGAAGTCCATGACTGAAAATAGTTTGGAAGAATCAGTTTGCTATCATGGCGTTCCCTAGTGATCTTTATAGGATTATGGACTTTTGTGACCGTTCACTTGAGCTAGGTATACATCCTTCGACATTAGGGTAATAGTCAATGTAGCCAATCGCGTTTCTTGATATATGAAACAGATAGATATAGTTGACATTCCAAAGCCAGAAAATGTATTTAATTCATAGTTTTCATATTTTTTATGAAGTGGGTCTTACACATGTTTCGTGTACTAGAAGTAACGCACTAAACAACTTCTCAGGGAAAATCTATATTCTTCAAGAAAAGAGTTAAAAACTTTTTTTTTTTCACTCTAGAATGAAAAAAAGATTTGATAAGAAAAATCTGTTCATAAAAGGAAAAAAAGATATTTAAAGTTGACAGAAACACAAGAATAAAAAGAAACTCTTACTTATAGCATCGTTTATAGCACACTACCCCTCATCCCCCCCCAATAAAAACAAAACAATGATTGATGTTATGACATTTTCTATAAATAATGGTTTCACTTAATATTTAAAATGCAAATATCAAATATCATGTCTAAATTATGATCTAAAGAGAAACATTAATTTCGATTACGCCTCTGTTTTATAAAAGAATCTACAGTTGATTTTTTTTACTTGGCTTTTTTGCTTGTGTTCTCAAATGCACTTGTGATGTTAGGTTGTATAAAAGTGTTTACTTTTGTCAAAGTCGGACTACATTGCTTTACTCAAATTTTTTTCGATCATCGATTTTCGATACTTTCAGACACATTCCGATTTAAAACCCACGTAAAGACACTCCCAGACGCATCAAATACCCTCGTGATAAATTTCAAAGCTATCGGTCCAGCTGTTTCAGAGGTCATACGGAACGAACACACACATAAAGTTTTATTTATTTATATATATATCTTTTTATCTGATTTGAAATATTGTAGTGTCCAAACTTATATTTAATAACGAGATCCAGTGACGTCTTGGTTTATTGATCCCACCTTGTGACAAGTACGACCGCTAGTATTTATTTTCCTTGCCATCAAATTTCGTATCATCGTCACGGCCGCTCACGTCGTCGACGCGAATCTGGCCACGTGATGGAACCGGTCGATTATTTAATCAGAGGGATTATGAATTTTGGCTAATTACGAAGACTGGAATACACTGAAACTATTTGTGTGCCTCCCAGATCAGATAATGACGTTCTTTGATGTTTGGGGATGCTTCCGTCTCCGCATCTAACCGCACGCACACACACACACACACACACACACACACACAAAGAGAGAGAGAGGTCGCCTTTAACCTTGTCATTCTCTTTCCATTAAATCTGTATTAAGTAACGGACTTCTAACGTTTAAGGTTTGGTCGGAAACATGTTCATTTTTAGCTTGGTGCTCCGGTGATTCTTTTTGGAAGAAAGACCAGTGGCGCACCAATTTCTGCGTATTGGACATAAACGTCATTACATTTTAATATCTATAAACGAAATCCATCAGTGTGTCTGTTTCAAGCGCTTACCCAGGAGTTCTGCCTACGACAGTTGGGCCGTTTCCAGATCAAGGCACCATGTTGTAGACCGAATTTTTTCAATTTTCTCATTTTGTTTTTTAGTGGAGATGAATCATTCTACCGGACGACATTCACGCAGTATCTCATAGATTCCAACCGAGAGATCTTTTTAGGATTCTAACCGCCTCTTTAATTTCAAATGCTTGAATCTCTTTTGAATTTGGTTCACCGGGTATATTTGCTAGGTAGTTCTTGAATTTTTTTAAATTTTTTTTAGTCCGGTTGCTTCTATAATTGCTGGAATGAAGATCTTCCTAAGATTCCTATTTCTTTACAAGTCGTACATAACACCTTGGTATTTCTTTATCTCCCCTCCTCATTTGTTTTATCCAGTATCATAGGGGCATTAACTTTTACTAGACTCGTTTCTTTCTACCCCCCCCCTATCACTGTTAGTTTTAACAGCTCCATTATCTAGGTACGTAGTTGTAAGAATTGTATTGTTATACTGGATGATGTATGACTTATTTCTAATTGTTCTTTCCAGTATATGTTCCAGGAATTGATACTGCATTTGATATTTAATTTTTTTTTACAGATGACCAAGTGGAGATATTTACTGACTCCATTCCATCCATGCTTCACTTTAGTCTTGAAAGACAAAGATACCCCTGTAGGGGCAAGTACGCATGTAATTGTGAGGCAAGGGTTGCGCAATCCCAACCACACCTCTCCTGAATCGGCATTGTTTGAGTCCAGTGGCAAGGAGAATACCAGGACGACTGGAAACAATGCCGAGATAAGCGGAGAGCACATGAAAGTCCCAAATGGTCACTCATTTAGTACTGACCAGGTTCAACGTTGCTTAACTTCGGTGATCCAGCGGGAACCGGTGGGTCAACATGATTATGCCGTATACATTGTATCGCATTATATAAAAGCCGTCGCCAAGCAGAACCTTAAAGCTGGATGAAAGGTTGCTCACACTTTCTAGTTTTGTGTTCCAGAACCTGCACTTGTCCCAGTCTTAGTAATTAATTCATGATCCCTCTGATTAAATAATCGACCGATTTTACCACCTGGCCAGAATTGTCTGTGTGTACACGCACACACGTTAACTACTCAAAAACTGTTAGATTTATGAGCAAGGGTACTTAAAAAAAAAACTTAATAGAAATGTCTAACTCCGGATTCCAATGGGTTAAGTTTATTCGAGAGGTTCAGCGCTTATAAAAGGCCATTGAGAAACACAGGGTAGACGGTGAGATAACACCGTGCTTATCGGTAATGGAGGAACTTCGGTGGGGCTTAATTAGGAGGATGGCTCTACAAGAGCTTATTTACATTTTACTTGAAAGCGACGATGTTATAGTCAGCTGGAAAGCAACACAATCGTATTGTGTTCCAGACACATTTCTAGGGGAAAAAAACTTTGCCCATGGATTTTTCGTTTGGTTTTAGTTAGAAAGAGAAGAGAAATTTGTTGATAGCGATTGTAAATAGACGAGTATTTGTTGCGAATGTTTTGCAGTGGGGACCATAGATTGAAGTTCAGTCGAGCACCTGCCATGAAAATTACGATAGAACGCCGTCTTTTCTGCAAGAAGTAGGAAGGCGAAAAGATCCTCGCCACAGAATTTTATAGACAGCATTATACATCCTAACAGATATACAGGCCTGAATGTACAAAATGGCCAAAAGACGCTCTTACATCTTTCAACAAGACTCCACTTTTCCACGCAAGGCCGAGACCACCTAGTAGCTCATAAAGAAGTTTTACCCCTAAATCATTCCGGGACTCAAACCTCACAATTTTCCTAGGGTAAAATATTAGGTTTCCAGGTGTATATTCACATTATCTTGCTGTTGAGTAATTTTCAGTAAAATCTAAAGGAAGATTCTATTGAACAATTACTAAGATGAGAGCGATAGTCCAAACAATCAAACTTAATACCAATCCTCATCTCAGAAAAACTTAAACGATTTATCTATCCGGAATGCATCAAATTTAAACAAATTTTGTTCAAATGAAAAAAAAACTCTATTTTAAATTTTAGAAAACCGAGAAATGTTGATAATTTTTAAGTGGAGAGAAAAAAAAACGAATAATTTGCCGTATTGCAGCTTTAATTATTTCAGTTACATAAATTCTTTAGAGTGAAATTATTTTTGCGTTTCTTACAAACAAATTATCTCTACTTAAACTATGTTTGTAATAATAATAAAAATGATATAAAAAAGAGTAAGTTATAGCGGGTGGCACGGGCATACGTTGCTAGACTGATTATTTTTCAAGGCCAAATCTTTAAGTAAAAAGGCCAAATTAAAAGAAAAGCCAGACTTTTGTGGTAAACAGGCAATTGGTGCTTCTATATTATTCGAGTGAACGAAATATTGAACTTCACGTAAAAGAAATTGTACCTACGTAATTGTCATGGCGAAAATATTAACACCTCCAAAATTACGAAAAACAAGATTGAATTTTATTAATAAAAAGACATTTGTGAAATTGGTGTTAACGAGCGAAATGCGACAAAAATAACATGTACTTTTGCATTTAACGACCCGCACTAAAATAATAAAGTTATTATTCGTCAGAGCATTCACCATTAAAATACTTGTAGGACAGGCAGAGGGATGCATCATTTCATCGATGGGACAGAGGCTGAACCTAGATGACAGTTAAGGACCTATCAAGTTAGCGACTCTTTTGAACCCTGTTTTGTAACTATTCTGTACTTTCGCTTAACAATTTAATAAAAATATCGTAAAACTTGAATTTAACTTGTAAATACTATTTAGCAAATAGCGCGGGTCGTTAAATACAAAAAGCACCAAATGACATTTATTTTATCAAAATAAAATTGTAAAAACATTTTATCAAAATATAAGGCGCTTATGCATTATACGAGCGAGACCACTTTATTTTGTTGGGTTTCATTGAACGACCAATAGGGGACGCAACTATTTAACCTAATTTAACAGTGATGCACTTATGCATTACACAGGTAGAGCCATTTTATTTTTTATTGGGTTTCATTGAACGACCAACAGGGGGCGCAACTTTTCAACCTAATTCAACAGTGACTATGATTAAAAACACTATTTTTTTTTATAGTTTTACTTTAATTCAAACATTTTTTAATTAAAATCATATTTTTCTCTTACAGCGATTTCTTTCGTTAAATTGTTTGAAAGAAAATCCAATGATGCTTTAATTTTTATTAAAATTCTATTTTCTTGCGATGAGTTTTCATTAAATTGTTTGGAAAAAAATCCAATGTTTCTATTTACATGCTTCCTCGCGAGGGCAGAGTTAGACACAAGATCATCTTTTAATGTATGTAAAGCAACAAAAATAAAATTGCCTCAGTCTAGAAGGATTTCTTCTCAACTGACTGAGGACAGTGCAGTATCAGAGCAGATACTACACTTTCCTCGTAGCAAAAAGGCCGGGTAATGTTGCTTTAATTCAAAAATTTATTTTTTCAATAAATGTTTTTACAATTATAGTTTATACAATAACTTTTTTTTTTTTAAATATTTTGGTGTTATTTATTTATTTTATTTTTATTTTGTATTATTTGACCAAGAATAAATTCCATATTAAATTTTAACGAGAAACTATTCCATGACTTTTTTTTTTTTTTTTGAAAATATAAAGTTTAAGCGTGATGCTCTTTTTAACGTTATTTAAAAACCCATCAATTAACATGGGAGGGGCTGTTTTGTAACTATTCCAAGAAGAACTGGAGTTATCGCCCCTAACAATAGCGCCGTCCGTATAATGCATAAGTGCGAAAAAAACAAAAACAATTTTCGTTCAAATTCAACGCAGAAATCCTTTCAGACTTTTTATTTTTGTCCCTTTCCAGGGTACCCCTTTTTGGGTAGCTAGATTTTTCCCACATTAATAAAGCATACATCTGAGTGACTGACGTTTAATTGTTACGGACTTCCATTTCTTGTAATAAATAATTTTACCAAGAATTTTTCATAAGTTTTGGTTTCGGTTTCGATATAGCTGAAGGAACTCAATCGTGTGTGTGTGTGTGTGTGTGTGTGTGTGCTACTTCTTGACAGAAGTTTGCCATCTCTTAAGTGTTATTCCGTCCGTGTGCACGTAGATGACTCTTCAATCCAGCTTTAGTCCTGCATGAAAGTTCACAAATGTGGCATAAAAGCTTTCCTTGTAAAAGTGATCGCATAATAATATTGTGAATCCTCAAATGCCGTGTCAGGCCATTTTTACATTTGCAGATTAGACACAAATATGACAACTTTGCGTTGTCAGGTATGTGTAGAAGCCTCATCATAAGACTGTCGTTCCTGTCTTTGATTGTGTAGTTTCATATGAATAGCAAAACCAAAAAGATTTCGATAAACTATCTGCCACATACAGTGCACTGCAATTTCTGACATATTATCGTCCTGCTTTCTTAAAACTGTTAAGACAGCAATCTCTACACGCTGCTCTTCAAAAATCTTACAACTTTTTTTTTCCAGTGATCGATCCTTCGCTTAGGCTTCCCAGTTATGTGCATCCATCTCCAGTGTTTTCAAGTTGTTTTTTAGAGAATCCATATACCTTTTCTTGGTTTATGTTGTGGTCTCTTACCTCCATCTATCTCGCCATAAAACAGTTGTTTAGAAAGTCTTGTCCTCCATACTACCCAAGTGTCCAGTCCAGCGCATCTGATTTTGAATGATTTTCATTTCAATACTATTACTGTTTGATCGCTCAAGAACCACAGTGCCAGATGTTAATCCTCCAGTTTATATATATATATATATATATATATATATATAATGCAACGATAAATTATCGTCCTAGAACAGGCATGATTCCATTTCCGTTGAATTTAAATTGATTTTCTTTGTTGCAGACAATTTACTAGTTAGCCAGTTGTGTACAAATTCCAAAAGCGATAGGAGCCTTCCATCATGGCTGAAAGTGACACAATGTTTTACAAGCGAGATCGAAGATGTGCAGCTGTACAAATCCTACTTTCTATCGATTCAAGTTATGACAACAGGACCATTGCCAGCACCGTAAAAATACATTGCTTGATGGCCACGAATAACAGGGGCGTAACTAAGGTAATGAAAACAATGTTTCTGATTACGGTAATGGTCTGTGGTTTCAAGTAAAGGCCATATCCTGCTACCTCACATCTTCAAAATCGGCTTGAAAATCAACATCAAATTGTACCTGGCCAAAAAATCCAAAGAGGCCCAGGCTTGGCTTCAGGAGTACAACTTTGCACCCTTCTTTCACTACCCCCCCCCCCGATCTGAATCTGCTGGACTACTTCCTTTGGTCATTGAATAGATGTCAGCTCTACCACATAATCAAGTTATTTAGGGACGTCATCGGGAAATATCCATCATGAATTCAGCTCACTTCGTGGAAAAGATGTAGTGAGTCTGTTCCCGAAAGAACCCACTGATTAGACTCTAACAGTGATGCGGGATAAGCTGACATCGGATGCCTCACTGAAGGATCGCACTTGCATCCCATTTGACAATTTAGTGGAGATGTTGACCTTCTGTGTAGGAACTAGATACTTTGACTGATCTTATATATATATACTGGCAGGAGGAAAGCCTGGCCATGGAAATACCACTGTCCCCAATACTGGCCAATGCATGCATGGAATTATTTGAGGAAATAGCATGAGGATCAACACCGCTAAAGTCGTCAATAATTATATATATATATATATATATATATATATATAATAAAAAGGAACTAACCGTATTGTGTTCATCAACGTTTCGTCTTTATTTCGAGACTTCCTTTGGATGAATGGTATAATTTTTTCTTGTATACATTTAAGCAAAAAAGTTCTCCTGTTGTTGTGAGAGTTGGCAGCGATAAGTATTTTTTTGTATTGCCGCAATTTTTGCTTAAAAGTTCGGTGTTCCATTTTAACAGAATGATGAAAATAATGGAAATAGTATTCGAAATAAAGACGAAACGTTGATGAACACATAATACGGTTTGTTCCTTTTTATTTTCTCTATTTTGTCGGAATGCTATTTCCATTATTTTCATCATATATATATATATATATATATATATATATATATATAATGAAGTAATAATACTGATTATATAAGTAATATAATTGTACATCGAGAAACAAAAATAGATGAAGACTTCTAAAATTGATGCTAGAATTGTCCACAAGGACTCGTGGCGTAGTACATTAAACGTAGTACATTGGTAAAATTTATGTATCTGCACGGAATTTCGAACAGAACTCTTTATTTAATCTCGTTTCGTCAGTCATAATTAGGTAGAAGGCCTAAGTAATTCGCAATTGTATTTTGAGTGTCGCCCGCACCGAGGATTGGACCTTCAACTTCCAGACGAGTGTAACTTATAGCTGAATTTTTTCAAGTACTTTATCCATTACGCCGCGGATCCCGTTCGAAATCCTCAGAGTTCGACGGAAAGATTCCAGAGTTCGGCAAGATTCGCCTAAACAAGGTCCAAGGCTACATAGATCGGAACGTTGTGAGAATAACACCCTGAAAAATCGAATAACGCTAGTCTGAAGAATAAAAAAAAAATACGGACGGTGTATTTATATACAACAAAAAGAGGACAAAATGCCAGGATTGAAACTCGACACTAGCAACCGTTAGGCTATCGGCAACATTTTATTTGTTCCAAATATGGTTGTATTGTAGAAAAGAACGTGATTTTTAATAACGATTAGCATTTATCATTTTTTTTCAAAGGAAAAGGGATAAATGCATACTAATCTCCTGCAAAGGAGTCTCTCGACCGGACTAGAAACCTATCACACTCCTGTCCGCATCCTTTGTAATAAAGAAAATGTTAGATCTCATCAACACCGAAATTAGTACTAACTCCTTAAATTGTAATTCTCAGCGCCTGTTTTTTCCCCCCTTTTTTCTCTCGGCTGTTAAAACCTCATCTTTCCTCTCCAATTCGTCATTCTTATAGCCACCACACCCCTCATTTGCAAATTGATGCCATTTGAATATAAATGATCCATCTAAAAACTGAAGTTTTTTTTTTATCCCGTCACCTGACAGGATAGACAGTGCTGCTGTTTTTGTAAGTTATGTTTTTCATTACCTTCGCCACACAACCATTCGCTCATGCACTGTTGTCACATCTAAACTGGCGCACAAACCGATGCCTTTCTCTCTGTCTGTCTGTCTGTCTGTCTGTCTGTCTGTCTCTCTCTCTCTCTCTCTTTCCCTGTGACAAGACGCAACAAAATCTAACCTAATAAATCTCGCACCGTCTACCAACCTTTAGCTTCTGTACCACCATCGCAGATTTGCATCCCTGTGCTTATTGTACAAGCACTTCCATGACATGTGCTCCGATTAAACTAGTTTTAGTTCCCCTAAACGAAAAATACTCGTAACTAATCCGATTAGCAGCAAAATCACACCACTTGACCGTAGACATCCCTGGACCCCCTCCCTCAAATACTTCTACTCTAATATCTTTCTGTTGAATAATGAACCGAATAGTGTCGGGTTTTGTTATTCCGACTACGCCGTGAATAAAAAAATTATTTAAATAACAAAATTCCCGGAAATACCAGGTTCCCAAAAATAACAAACGGATCAAAGAACCGACCTGTGATATACATCCCAGAATTTGATCGAGGAGCAACGTAAGACGCCGAAAAAAGGAATGCAAGAATTCGGTCAGTATAAAAATGCGAGGAACGGGTTAGAAAGAGTAGACGACAGACGATCGCGCGAGTCACTCGCCAATTCCACCCACATCTCTTTTCGCCATCAGCACAAGCCTGATTGTCAAAAATTGCATTTCCTCGGACTATTGGCCTTTGAAATTGCTTCCATCCTCGCTTTCTAGTTCCCCGACAAATTTAAATGTGACCAAACAACTTGCTGCACAACTCACTATAAATCTGGTCTTAATCATCGTGGATCCTTACATCTCAGATGGTAAAGTACCTTGTTTGGATGGATCAAAATTAAAAAAAAAAAAAAAAAAAAAAACTAAAACATGTATAATAATTTAGTTGGACACTTTATTAAACTTTTTTTAATTTTTTTTTTTTTTTTTTTTTTTACAAGGAAGTCACCACATATCAAAGCCCGGGGGCCACTCGGGCATAAGGGTTATAAAACTATTAAACTTCCAAGAATTCCCTTCAGAATACAATTTCAAAGCATTACTATATTTCGTGTCCTCGGATTCTTATGACAGTTTTCTGAGCCTTACGACTTCCGTGTCGGTTTATGGGAAATTGGAAGCGGGTCTTTCGTTTGTTTCCGTTTTTTTAATCTGAATTGGGAAGTGTAACCTGTAATGTGTATTTTTCTGCTTAAGTGAATATTCATTTTGACATTCTCTTTAATATAACGGTGTTTTTTATTAATGAACAACTAAGTATTGTTTGTTCTTCGCGTCTTGATTTCTTTTTGTTTTTCTGTTTAGAGCACAAAAATTTGTGCACTGACGTGATCTTTCGCATGACAGTTTTCTGATTCAGTTTCTTTTTTTTTCTTTACAAAGTCACAACTTATTCTCGAGTGGTCTCAGGCCCTTGATAAGGGTCAATGAGTGTTCAGTGGTCCAAGGGAACATGTCTTGGTGATCGTTAATAGTATAAATTTGGTACATTGGGTTGCTTAAAGCGATGGCTCATCAAAATTTTGTTCACGTTTGACTTGAAGACAACCATATTGTAGTCAGTTGGACAGCAGGAAAACTGAACAGTTCTACAGGCGTGCAGTTCTATAAAAAATCTTTGTTCATGGAGTCTGTTTAGGTTTAGGCACAGATAGAGTGGAGGTAATTATTACTAGTGGTTTCAGATAGACGAGTGTTTTTCATGAAAGTCAGAACAGGGGGACCATAGATCGGAGCTCAGACGAGCACTTATGAAAATAATGATAAAGCAGAGACAGGCTCGCAACGTCTCTTCTGTGGGAACGAGGTTGCAGGAAAGAGAAAAGGGCATCACACTAGGTTAGCTAGTCTATTTTGAACTCTGTCAATGCAGGATAAGCTGTTTCTAGCAGCTCCTGTCCAGATGTGGCAACAGTACTCGATCCTCGTTCGTACTTGGCTCTTATACAGGTACAGAATGGTATCTGCAGTGAGATTTCTGCTGGAGCGGTAGAACGATTCCACCATAATTACGTGCTGGCTCACGGCAAATATGGAAGTGAATATTTTGTTTGTGAGATGGTCACTAGAAATTTGCCTTACAGACGATTTCCTAACGGACGATTTCTCTATTTTTTATATTTAGTTTTCATCAGTTTCCTTCTCGTAGATGGATTACAGCGGCCGAGGAGCTTTATCTACTCTTATAGCTTAACAACGAAGATAAAAAACAAACGGAAGACATGCGTTTACTTTCCCGCTCCAAAAAGGACACTGAATTGGGTGAAAATGTTTTTTTTTTAAATCATGCAAATCGCGTACATTGACGATAAAACGGGCACCACAGTTTGAATCGCAATCTATTCATAAAAACTGTACAAGTATTTATTTTTTAATTAATTCTTTGTTACTGTTTTATTTCGTTCATTATGTCAATTTTAATCTACTTCGAGCCAAACTCTGTCCTATCGTTATTTTCATGGCAAGTGCTCGTCCGAGCTTCAATCTATGGTCAGTTCCTGCCAAATATTCACCAAATTACTCTTCTAGCTGCAAACACTATTAACAATCTCACCGCTCTATGTGCCTAAATCTTAACGCAAATTCCCTGAACCTAGCTTTTCCTCCCAAAATTGCTTGTCTGTGGAACTGTATACCGCGGACCTGCTTCCCAGTTAACTACAACATGGTCGTCTTCAAATCCAATGTAAAAAGTTTATGTTGAGCCTCCCTCTTTAAAAATATTAAAATTTTACGCAATTTCAACACCAATAACAAACGCTACGTTGTCCTTTCAGTGACCATCATTTCATTAAGTTATCCTCGAGACATTCGGGACTTGATAAATGGTGACTCCATTGTAAAAAAAATATATGTATATCTACTCATACACACACACATATATATCTTAGCGATGGGAAGATTCAATATTTTCCCGATTCCGATACAATTACCGATTTCAATTCTTTATAGATCTCTAATTATTTAACGATAAGATTGTTATTTTCCCCGATTTTGGTAAAAACACATATTAAATATGCAGATATTTTCCTAGACGCGAAAAGACACTTGTGGGGGATGATCTATCGATTTTAACTTTACTGGTATTTTAAAATCAATAAATATTTATTTTATCATTATTGCCAGCAATGGAAGATTTTGCTTTAAACAAAATCAAATAAAGACAAAAGAATCGTTATGGCATCGGAAAATAAGCATCAATATTTCCGATACCCCCATCTCTTCCGCTTTTTCCGATTCCTGATTCCGATAAATCGTCCCGACATTTATATATATATATATATATATACTGTATGAGCAAGATCAAGACCCCCAGAAAGGTGTTGATAGCAACAAGTGCATTTCATTTTACGTTAAAATTGTTTCCATGTCAGATCGACAATTTCAAATGGCAAGGAAACAATTGTAACGTAAAATGAAATACACTTCTTGTTGCTATCAACACCTTTTTTTTAATGTCTTGATTTTGTTTACACAGTATATTAATGCTCAATTATGAAATATGATAATTTTGTAGCTTACTTTTTAAGCCATCTTTTTGGCTTAAAACTTATTGGTATATGAAAATTTACTGGATTACACGAACTCTGTATATTACATACAAGTCTCTCTCTCTCTCTCTCTCTCTCTCTCTCTATATATATATATATATATATATATATATATATATAATGTGTGTGTATGTACTTGTAAAAAGAAGGGTTTTAAATTTTTTAATTATTTTGTATTCCTGCACCTCACCAATTGAAAACGAATAAAAAGTTATAAGCTTTTATACTTTTCGTATTTTTTTAATACATTTTCATATATATATATATATATATATATATATATATATATATATAAGATGAACGGCTGTGTCTGGTCACGAATAGGCTCCTGTATGGTTGACTATTTTAAAAAACTGATTACATGTAATGATAAATGTATCGAGGATCAGGAATGTGTATGTTTGATCTGGCAGAACGGTGGTTCGCGCCTGGCCCCCAAAGTATGGAAATAAAAAAAATGAAAAACATTTACAAGGGGTTTTGATATAGATGTACATAAGAATACTCTGATAAGTATGTTTCAACTTAAATAGGGATGGTATAAAATTGTGGGGTCTACGTTCGCGCCTGTACTCTGGAAATATGGCACAAACTTTAACAGACGTTTCATATCTATTTGCGTAAGTATACTTTGATAATTATGTTTCAGTTTGAAGAAATATGGTATAATAAAATTATTGGGTGTTCGTTCGCGCCTGATCTCCATAGAATGTACATATGTCACAAAATTTAACAAGTTTTTTTTAATGGGTGAGGATCCACAATAACACCTTAACTTTAATCTTAATTCACGTTACATTTTATTTATTTTTTGAGTTGAATCATTGTGTCGAATAAATTCACCTCATAAATTCACGTTCTTAAAGTGAAAAAAAAAAGTCGGAACTTTAGACAATTCTCGACACAAATTTTGTATAACTGTTTCTTTCCTTCTTCACTTGCACGCGGCACTCTTTCGAAAATAGATAAATGGATAAATAATAAAAAATAAGAACGTTATTTGTTGTGTCAAAAAATCCTCACGTTATTACGTGTCTTTTTAAAAACATTTACATAATCTTTTTTTTGCTTAACCTCTTTTGTCAGTATTATATAAGGAATAAGGTTGATTACAACACTTTCTGCGTTTTCTTTATATTACAATAGTACAACCCTGAATACGACGGCGCAATACTACATCGTTCAAAACTGTAAAACTGAAACGAAGCTATTTTGCTTGAAAAGGGTGCCATTTTCTTATTCATATTTATATCGATTCTTGGCTTTAAAAAACTAAAGTAATTACGTGTTTACTTTTTTAATATCCCATGTTGCTGTTTCGGATTATTTTACTAAAGTAAGTAAAGCTTCATTATTTTTTAAAACTGTTTTTGTTTCTGTTTTTCGATATTTCGTCGATATTATTTAGTAACAGTGTTTAGCAGAAAAGCCAACAAACGGCTACCCGAAAAAATAGATATACAAGAAATAAAGTTACCATAGTCAATAAAAGTTCAGTTCATGTTTTTTTTGTTTGTTTTGAAATAGTTTTTAATGCTCTTTACTTGAAATAATTTCAGCAAACCGAAATTAAAACGAAATTTGAGGCGATAACTACTTAAATGAATTTTTATTATAAACTACACATGACATAATCGAATATTCCTGAAGCAAAGAATAACGGAAAACATTAAAATATGTTTATAAATATTTCTTATGTTGACGGAACTCTTGAATTGTTAACACAGAATGCTCAGGTGCCCCTCCTTCAAATTGAAAACTGAGCTCTCCGTTTCAAATTCGTTGCCATTTTGATTTTTTTTAAACCGGTTCGTGAATTAAAATTTTTTTTTTTTTTACAAACTACTTAAAAAATACAATGAACTTTTCTACCATAAAAGTAACTTTTATTGACTATGGTAACATTTATTTCTTGTATATTTAAGGTATTATATATATATATATATATATATATATAATTTTCTCTTTGTAAGGAAACATCATTTTGTTGGTCACTCTTGGCTACGAATGAAAACAAAGTTGATTAAAAAAATATATCTTCGAAAATTATCTTCATTTTCATCATATTTTGCTTAGGGTAAAATTTTTGAGTATCAAAACCTATCTCTTTACAACCCCTTCCTTTTCATAACTTATCATACTTTCATCAATCACAGTCCATTTTCTGTAGGCTGTTTTTGAACCCAGTCAACGACGGGTACTTCTGCTAGTATATATATATATATATATATATATATCGTAACTTATCATTCCTAAACCATACACCCCTGCCTTCCCCTACCCGGTACCCTATGAACATACTCATACATTCATAAGGACCTTGTTTCCACAACATAATTCACTTAATCTCCTTCAACTGACACACATTAGTCCAATCTTTATCTCCCACCTTTCAGGTCTTACGCTGCGCTGACCGCCCAAAACAACAAGTGTACCGGAAGTGACATCTTGACCCCCTGGCAAATTGACGAGAGGACAGTTAATTACATCGAACGCCAAAAGAATAGAACTGCGACACGACCGGGCGGGGTTATCTTCGACTCTGGGGACCGGGATGGGTGGCGGCCGGGTAGGTGGATATACGCGTAAAACAATGTGGTTCGAAAGGGGATTGAATGACCGAGGGTGTGATTTTGAATTGAAGATTATAGTGTTTATTGGTTGTTTTTGTAGCATATAAAGACACGAGGGAGGCACCCCCAGTGATATCTGCACCAAACACAGGATTGTTTCAAAGGTTATAACGGAACCCACCTACCGTAATTCTTTATAGTATTATAGCGTCAATTTATTGACTTTTTTACAATCAGCGTTAGTCGCACCAGAGTTCATAAAAGAATATCGTGATTGGCTTAGAAATGATGACTATTGAAAATTAGGCATTATATATATATATATATATATATATAATGCCTAATTTTCAATATATATATATATATATATATAAATTAAAATACCTACAGACAGTAGTGTTTCATCCTATCGTGACTCATCAGTCCAGCGTCTCACGATTAACACCGGTCAGTAGATTCGAACCCGGCAACAGCATCCAGATCTGGCTTTATTAGCAAGGACCTAATCCAAACTCTGCTAATCAATGTTAAATTTCTCAGTCTTATGTTGTAAAGGAACAACTTCTATTAATTTTTTTTTAAATTGTGATTGTTTCATTTTTTTATTTAAAAATTTTAAAGAATCGTTTTGGAATCGGAAATTAGACTAATTTTTCTGATACCAATTCCGATACCTCAAATTTCCGATTCCGATTAATCGTCCCAACACACACACACACATATATATATACATTTATATACATTTATATATATATATATATATATATATATATATATATATATATATATAAAATTGATAGCTAAATTGGATATTGAAATTCTCATATCTTTGAATCTATGACACGAAACTACATGATAATTTGCAGGCTTTTTGAAGATTATATTATTCTATGATTAATATTTTATGACAATTACTTAAAAAACACCTATATCTTGAAGCAAATAAAATATACCCAAATTTACCTATATTTGTATATAAAGTATCCTGAAAAACCAGTTCCAGTTTTGCTGCTTCGGTTGTCTCCCCTGTTGCCTTATAAGCCACGTATATATATATATATATATATATATATATATATATATATATATATAGCTATATATGTGTGTGTGCATGCATGTTTAGTCTTTATTTATTGAACAAGTCATCAGAGTACACATGAAGTGTAATTTTAGTTGCAAATTAACATGAAATATTGATAAAGATGAAAAGATTGTGTGGGGTGGGGAAACCGGGATAAAAGAGGGAGTAAAAACAGAAGAAAAACATGATTGATGGCACAATGAGAGATTGGTAAATAACACGAGAGGCGGAGAATAGCTTGAAATGTAATTACTC
>NC_136510.1:26855895-26968395 GCF_053919585.1 Euprymna scolopes
TGTTTCCAGTCGTCCTGGACTACTCCTTTCCACTGGATTCAAACAGTGCCGACTCAGGTGTGGCTGGTGGATTGCGCAACCCTTGCCTCACAATTACAGGCGCAGCTGCCCCTACAAGGCGGTATCCTTTGTCTTTCGAGACTAAACGGAGGCATCGATATATGTATATAATTTCATCTCTAAATTTTAAACCTTCATTTTAAAAATGGTTTTCTGTCCTTACATTTCGTGAGACTGTCAGTTGCATTTTAATTTTTTCTGATCCACACCTGATTTTTATTACTTGAATTTTACCTAATTATTCAGAGCATAAGTTTTTTTTTCTACGATTTTAAATTGAATAGTTCCCCCCCCCTTGTCCGTATTTTCCTCAATAACTACGCCTTGGAATTTTTTAAAATTTCGCACGAAGATTAAAAATGATGAGTAAAAAAAAAAAAAAATAAATAAATAAAAATAATGGATTTTCTTAGGTGCCTTTCGGGTTAAAATGGCTAAAATTGACACTTTTGTGCTTATTAAAAAAAATAATAATACTTTGGATTTTTATAAAACTTTCTGAAAAGTTGTAACTAACAGATTTCTATATAATTTGTTTGTCTATACTTCGCGAATACTCTTAGGTGTGCCCCAGGGGCTCTTTTAGGGCTAATAAAAGCACTCCGTTTTACTATATTTGTCCAAAAACTTCTGTGTAAGTCTATTTAGCAGTTTTGCATGATTCTGAACTCAAATTTAAATATGTTAAGGACTTGGGGATTTTTGGGCTAAATCGGGGAAGAGCAAATGATGGACTTAGTTATTTCTTTTTTTTTGCATGGTGCAGAACTCAAATTTACATATGTTAATGCCTAAAACTGCACCGTTTGTTCATTTTCGCTAGGATTTAACGTCCCCTGAGGACTTTTGAGGCTTAATGGGGGGGTAAATGCTGAACTTGGTCATTTTTTTTATGCCTCGTTCATTATGCACTCACGGGGGATCATGCATGCTTCATTTGTTTTGTTTTTTTGGGGGGAGGGGGGAGGATTATAGAAAGCATTTAATTTGGTTTTTATTGCTTTTCTCAATGAAAATTTACATTCTTATATCTGCATTGCGCGTTAACTTTTTTGGGACTGATACTGTACCCTTTTCGGATCCTTTTAAAACCGTTTAGATATGCACGATTTAACATTTTAAGCACGAGGAACACATCTTCAGTGAGGATTTCCTTATTTAAAAACCCGGATTTGGGTTGCTTATTCAGAATAACTCTTAGAGTCCTTTCCAAGCTCATAACAGATATTAAAATATTCCTGGGTTCTTCCGCACGCGAGTGTACTGGATATTAACTTTCGTTTCATGTTATCCTGGTGTCCATATAATTGATGATGGGTTAATTTCTAAGAATTTGAGTTGATTTACATTTAACTTTCTTTTTCCATTTTCTTACTTGTCTCTTACTCATCTTCCGTACTTAATTTGTCTTGCTTTATTTTATATTTTAATTTTTTCAGAAATTTGAATTTTTTAAATGTTTTACAATTAAGTTTTCCATTTTTTTTCTATTTATAAATTTAAAAAAAATTCATTTTTTTTTTATTCATTCGTCTCTATTTCTTTGTCTCTATTTCCCTCAAAACAATAAACAAAAAAATGAAATTAAAAAGATGCTTAGATAACGTGAGTAGTTTTCAATAAAATTGATAAAGAAATTTCGGATTTGTTTTGCAATCCACAGAGGTATATATGACAAATAAGTGTCGGAAAAAAATAAGTTACTCTTTTACCTATCAGAAAAAGTTTTGGTGTTTTTACTAATAAAAACATTCAATGGATTCGAAAATAAAAAACATACGCAGTCGATCGATCAATATGAACAAGAAAATGGAGGCGAAACTGACACCCTAAATATTTGAAGTTCTCTGATAACGCGATAAACATAAAATTAAACAAAATACTGAAGAAACCCACCCCATATGTTACCGTGACGTATATTGGGTGAAATATCGACTTTACCCCTTTTAAATCAACAATAAAGTATTTTTTTTTTTTTTTTAGAAAATATGGTTCTCTTGTAGAAGATGTATCCCTGATTTATACTTAAGCTTTTTCTTGTTCACATGTCCTTATTTCGAATTCGTAGCAGCGGGCCGACAAAACGGTCATTCTACCAAATGTTCATTAACAATGCTTTTATGTTCAACTTTTTTTTTCCAATCCTTTCATATTTGTGTACTCTTGTTACAGCCAAACAACGCATCTTGCCACTCGAACGTAAAGGTTATATTTGAAATCATGTCTACAGGGGATACTGCAAGATGAGCGAGATATCTGTTCACATTACATTTAAAATTCTGAAGGTCAGTACAGTCGGACGAACATAAAACGGGAACTGAACTCCAAAGTTAAGCAGTTCGGAGAAAGCTTTCCGGCTTCTAATAACCTCTACCGCGAATGGGGTGAGATTTTGCTGCTAAACGTGTTCGTTGGGGGTATGCACATCGAGGAGATACGGGTACAATGAGTTCATCAGAGAACATTACATGAAAAGCACAAGATGCAACATTGCGGTGATGGAACAGGGGTTGGAGCTTGATCGATAGTTTGGACTTTTTTTCCGGAACCTGTCTAAAAGGGGTGGATTTAATGGCGGACACACCGGCCCAACTGTGACAATACTTCTTACATGGACGAATGGTGGTTTTGTAACTATACAGGATACTTCCGGTGTCATTTTCTAGCACGGTAGGAGAACCCAGCACTCCGTAACAGCAGCCTTTTCAATGTTTTTAATACATTTGTTTCTGTTCGTTTTGCCCGTGAATGCTAAACCGGATATGAAGGATGAGTTCTCATGGTAATGTTTTGTTTGTCATGGTCATCGTTTGTTGAGAAGAATTCTTATTATTGAAAAGCAGATTAGTCTTAGTAGCATTAAATTTTACGACCCAATTCCACTACGGATTTGTGTTGTTTTCTAAGATTTCTACCAAATGTCTTAGATATGTTCACATTCGTTTTTCCCTGATACTCCATAATAGTATTGTATCGTCAGCAAATACACCCAGGCACAATTAAACAATATTCTCCGCCTTTTAACTGGCAATATACTTATTTCATTAATCTTTATTTTCGAGTTGCTTTGGTCTGCATAACTCGCGACTCATAAGTAAAAAAAAAAAAAAAAAAATTAATTTTAAAGATCTTATGAAAACACTTGACACAGTGCATCCCAGAGGAACGCACTACTTTTAAACGTGTGTATTTATGTGTAAAGATATATCAAAATGTTCGCATTGAACGTTCTTTTTTATAGTCTCAAACGATCCGGCCGTCTCTTATAATAATCGTAAATGATGATCTCTGTGACAGCCTCAGCAATCAACAATTTGCTGATTAACAAAACAAAAAAAAAAAAAAAATTCCCGCCAATAACTAATAAAAATTCATATCAATAACCCCACGACTACCACTACCATCACCACAGCACCCTAACTTTTCCCCTACGCCCGTCCATCTTGACCACCGCAGAATTTAATTTTCATCATCGACAAACAATAACTCCCGCTGCAAACGCATCTTTCAACCCGATTGCTCCGCCATGACTGTCCCGTTGCCATAAAACACGATTCCCGCTTGTCACTAATTTTCTAAGCGAGGCTGAATGTCCGTGAATTGCCTGTACTAATATGGCGTCTTATATCCTGTTAGCATTTATTATCCGAACGTAATGACGGGCCGAATATTGGGTTGTGCGATTATATATTGCTGATAAAGATGTTGGTCATTTTTAAACGGCTACCTTCTAGGCGGAATAGTCACCAATGTGAACTATAAACCAAACTGTTCTTATCCAAACTAATAACATTTGCATAGGGATGGCTTGGGTGTGATTTGTGGGATGTCGAGGAACATAATTCGGGTCCGTTTATTCAAAGGGGCTAGTTGTTAATAGATCTGGTGGCTGTTAATCCTGTTTCATTTCTGGTTGATATAGCTGCACTTAACTAGTTTCTAAGTACCCTAAGGCAAGCAGTATCTCATATTAGCATCGTGTTCACTAAGAGTCACGGCTTGATGCTTATAGACTAACTTTGGAATCGTGTTCCAGAGAACAACACATAGTAGTAAAATGTTTATATTAAAATACTAGCAGGTCGCTTGGCGTAGTCGGGCGTTGCTCGATCGTAAGATACACTTTAGTATGATATTTTAATTCATGCAGATTACGGTTAAATCAATATAGACAATTGTCTATTGATTATTATATTGAACCTAATATAAAGTATTGATATGAAATATATATATATATATATATATATGACTTGGGGACTTGGATGTAATCAGCTAGAATCGAAACCCAAACATAGACCTCGCAACCCCATTACTTAGCCTCTCAGCCATGCGCATATATATGCATATGTGCGTGGCTCATATGGGTGACCGTTTGGGAAGGCTAGAGCTGTATGTACCGTGCTGAATCATAGAAATTTTCAGGTTAGTATCTGGGGGCGCATTAATTTACTGGGGGAGATTCATGGCGTGCATCTAGAAGGAAACTGATGTAAAAACCCGCGGTCTATACTCTGTCTTATGGCAGTCATATGCACCGACAAAGGTTAGCAGTATTATTAAAAATTGTGGATGGTCCTACACAAAGCCTTCACCATTATAAACAAATCATGTGTGGATTTCCGAGCAATTTAGTTGTTTGTGACGGTAGCGCAAACGTTAAAATCAACGGGACAGTTCATTATATATATATATATATATATATATATATATATATATATATATATATATATATATATATATATTTGCATGTTATCTATTTTTTAAAAGATGGAATCACCCGATTGGGAAAGACAAGATGCAAGGACGCGTGGCGGTCCAGAGTTTTATAATTAAGATTTTTTTTTCTTCGATATTGTAGGAAATTCGAAAATTGAAATATTGGATGTCAAGTGAAACCAATGGTATCTACTTATCATGTTGCAGTAATGAAAATACCCAAAAATTTACGAGAAACGATGAGATAAAAAAATTAATTATTAATGAAAATAATTTTTGAAAACATTTCAAGTGTGTATAGAAACTAACAGCATCAAGTCAGGGGGAGTAACTCTATCCGTAATGGTGAATGTCACGGTATTATCTATTTGTACAAAGTGTATGTTTTATGTACTAATGCAGTAATATCTAACTAATTATGACATGACAATTTGTATAGATAACATTGCTTATTGTTGAAAATATATGAAAATCTGGGGTTAGATATTTCATTTTTCGCAAAATAGACGGACGATAGTAATGGGTTAGTAACAGGACTGTTATTCGAATGTGAAGAAAATTAGTTATGAAAAATTGATAAAAGACGGAGATTTCGTATTATTTGAACTGGTAAACGATAGACGTTCATTATAACCTAAAGTTTGTAATCATTGAATTATTTCGTGAAGTGGGTTACAGACCGATGTTCGTTATTACGTATTTTTTTAATGGACGGATAATATTTATTAGATTAAGTTAGTACCTAATGAATAGTAATGTAACAGCGTGCGGACGCGCGTATTGCAGATAGCAGAGTCGACTTTCTTACACAATTTTGTTTAAAGGAGGACGTTTTCCTTTCTTTTTCATAGGCTATCCTTTTCTATCAAGTTCCTCTCGATAAGGCAACTATCTCAGACTCTTTCTTTACAATAGTATCTATCGTCCGGGCACCAACCATCTGCCTTCTTTTGAGATCTGATAGATCTGTCATTTAAATTTTCTTACTAACATGCACTTTCTGAGATTTAAAAAAAAAAAAAAAAATTAACCAATTAAGGAAAACAGTTACCATAAATAAAACAAGATGAACCTACATTTAGGTAATGTGTGTGTGTGTGTGTGTGTGTTTTATAGGTGTCTTAAAAATTTTTTTATTATTCCATTTTCAGTCCAAATAAGGCACAAATGCCACTTTCAGGGACATGTTGCAGGAATACTGTGTAGGGATTTGAGCAGCAACATGTCTGTTCACATTACACTTGAACTTCTGCATGTCAGTACAGTTGGGAAAGCGGAATCCCGGAAGGGTGTTCCAAAGTCTAGTAGTTCTGGGGAAGAAACTGTTGGAGTAAAAGGCTCTCTTACATCTAGGGATCTCAACTGTGAAGGGGTGGGATTTTGCTGCTTGTCGATGGGTATTTACGTTCGGGGGGGGGTGTACAAGTGCTTGTAGTGCGTCGGAGCATCCACCATTAAAATACTTGTAGAACAGGCAGGTGGATGTAATAGTTCATCGATGGGACAGAGATTGAAGCTTAGATGCCATTTCAAGACCTATTCTCTTTTGAAGTCTGTTGAACCAAGTAAATTTTACAATGTGTTTTTATTTTGTCCAACTCTATGATGTAATACATTTTTTGCATAATGGCTAAGAAAGTTACAAGTCAGACAATACCAGAAATTAACCTTGAATGCATATACGTATTTAGGTATGCGGACAAAATGTGCACTATGCATATCTGAAAAAATAAAGATGGTGAAAAAAAATGGAATCCAAATCTGAATTCAGCACCAATAAATTTGGTTAAAACAACTATTTTTGTGTTTGCCTTTTTTTTTTGTTAACCAGTGTTATTTGAAGTTTATAACACACGTACATTAGTTATCGTATTTTTATTTCATTATTTTTTAAATCGTTTGCGATGAGACTTGATAATTTGGCCATTCATTTTTTTTTTGTCGACTTATCTTCATAATTGCTGTTTTTTTTTGTTTTTTTTTACAAGTATTAAAAAAAATAAAGAAAAATAGACCCATTCGGTACGAACTCGACAATGAAAGACAAAGTAAGAACAGAAAATTGGATTTAGAAGTCCATAAAATCCAATTTTGATTATCTTTCGGAGCCCATGGCACAATGGATAGAAGCGTAGATTCTCTACGGTTCCAGCTGAGCATTGCTTGAAGATAGCGGTTTCAATACTATTCAAGCGGGCCAGGGGATTAGTTGAGCAAAACGTGGTGAGACAACTATGGAAGGCAGTAATTACTTGGCCTACAGTTACAAGACCCAATATTCCTATCCCGTCTCGGTTAATTATCTGAAGAAGGCCAAAGGATGAGTTGGCCAAAATGTGGTGAAACATTGACTATTAAAATGGGGATAACAGTCCTCAAAAAGAATGAATTCACAAATTAGTTATCGGATTAAAACTGGAACAACTGGATTAGTTATTATGGTCAATTCATAACAGACAACCATATTTTTTATGTTTCTGTTCTGAAATTTTGCCAGAATTTCTAACTTTTGATTTCGTTTTTTTTTTTCATTTTTTATTTATTTTTTATTTTAATTTTTTTTTTAATTAGATATATTCATTTCATACTGTTTGATAAGAATAACCACCATACTTGGCCTTTTGACCAGATACAAAGTGTAATATCTGTTCTGATACTACATTTCACCTTTTCTGTCCTCGGTCAGTGGAGGAGAAATCCTTCATGACCGAGATAATTTTAATTTTTGTTCCTATCCAGAGTGCTCCGTTTTGGGGAGCTGAATTTTCCTTGCATAAAAACCGACCTTGTGTCTAGCCCTCGTTGGGAGGCAAATAATTCGGAACCATAACAATACAGAATTTCAGCATAGTCGGATAAAGAGCTTTCGAGTTGTACACGTCTCTATGGTACAACTTCGATAATACTTAATATCATGTGGAGAAGCAAGGCTCAGATAAGACTTCGTCCCATTCTTGTGATGTCAGGTGCAAATATGGCGTCCTTCGACTGACTTTTTTTTTGTATAAATATTGCAAATAAACACGTTTAGTTCCGTTTAAAAGTATGACACACACAAAACAAACTCAATATTTAACAAGGATCGTGTCAATGAACGCACACCACGAACAGATGGCGCTTCAATCTCTCCAGATTTTTTTTTTTTTTAATGAAATTTATTGAGACAAAAGTACATGTTAACGTGTCCTTCAATTTGTTTTTCCAGGTCACGGGTTTACGTGTATAGGGCTTCATTCATTTTCAAAACAAAACAAGAGAAAGATTAAGTGCAAACTACACAAAAGTGATTCTATTTTTGGTAAGCACCTGACTTGAATGAACAACTGGCTATTTTAAGTAATTTATTTTGAGCTTTTTGTTAACATTATGTTTATATATATATATATATATATATATAATGTCATCCACATACAATACTGTTTCGTTGTATCACAGCTCATCAGTGTGGCTAGACAGCCAACTACCTCAAGCCAGAATCGAAACCCGACCGCCCAAATTAGTCAAGGCTTATTACCATTACGATATACGCCTGTTGCTGTATGGGTAGTGAATTAACAATGTTTTTACATGTGCAACTCGTCTATAGGAAAGAGAATCCCAAAAATCATTAGTCAATTTCTGCCTATTCTGACATTACTAGATGCAAATAATGCCGAATAAGGAGATGGGTGGTCAAGGCATGTATCTAATGTCTCTAAAGAAAAGCTTATATATATATATAACCCTCAAACAGTTTCATGGTAGACAACTGATGATCTCTTAAATAACATTAGGACTATAGTGAATTCAAGAGAGGAAGTTAATGCAGCGATTGCAGGTGATTAAATGACTTACTGACTAAATAGTTTTCTAACAAATGATAAAAAATATAAAAATCAAATAAGTTTTTTTTATAGTTTCAAAGATTAAAAAACTTCCAAGACATTGCTAGTCTGGCCGTACTGATGAGTTGTGATACAACGAAACAGTACTGTGGATGACTACATATATTTTAAGCCACCCCCCCTTCTCTTTGGGTAGAGCACTGTCGTAAATAATCTCACCCTTAATTGGCTGTAAATGCGAGGTTCGCTCTTTGTTTGTAAATAAAGACGAGCGGCTTGAGCACTATAAAGGTGGTAGACGAATGTTTGTTTGAAATAATTTGAAGTTATTGTCGGGCGCCGCTCCCGTGGATCGATGGGTAGAACTGTCGATAATCAACGCGATAGTTCTAGTTTCAATCCTTGGCTAGAGGAAGGTGCTAGTCTAGCCGCACTGAAGAGTTGTGATACGAAATGTGGATGACAACACACGCACACGCACTATATATTATATAGAAAAATGCGAGCATGAAAAGTAATATGATTAAGATTAAGCTTAGAAAAGTAAAAGGACTAGTTGTTAAAATTGGAAAAGAAAACAAGATATTCTAGTAAAAAATGTTATATTTATAACTGAAAGTATTGCAGCATTAAGAATTTATATATAATGTTAAATTGATTAAAATATATTCTTAATACTGCACTATTTTAAGTTATAAATTTATATTTATACCAGAATACCTTGTCTTTTTCTTTTCCAGTTTTAACAAATAGTCCTCTTACTTTTCCATGCTTAATCATAACCATATTACTTTCTCGCATTTTTCTATGTAATCCATGATTTTTTTTTTCTAGGCTTTGCTTTGAAATATTTTCTTTGTGTTCAATATCATACGCATTGTCAACAATAAATACAAAATATTACCACCTTCTTAAATTGACTAAATAAAAACAATCAAATAAGACTTGATTAAGTAAATAAACAGAAAGAAGGGACAAAAAGAGAGAAACAGAGTTAAAAGGCGACATCGTAAGCGAAATATTATCAGCTTTAGCACGGCAAAGAGCATCATTTTTGTTAACTCTCTTTATATAACCCAAATAGGATGGCATGCCATCTTAACTAATAGCCAGTCAGAAGAAACCGTATCTCACGTACCTTACTAATTATGATGAGTTTTGAACATCAGTAATTTTATTATAACTTCTGTTTTAATGAACGAAAATTGTGAGATTTACTTTATGCATGAAAATAAAAAAGGGGATATATATAACATATGAGAAATATTTGGAATCAAGTCTCCCCTTGCTTTTATTTCACATCATTTGAAACCATAGCAACAAATTTTAGTCTCCTCTTCATCAAGGCTAGAGGTTTTGAAGAAATATCAGATATTTTGTAATTCATATGCAAAACTAGGAAAACAAATGACTATAGTTGAAACATTTTATAGCTGTAAAAAGTGCCAAAAATAGGCACGGGATGATGGATAATACCTTTAATGTGTGAGCTTAAGGTCAAGTGTCACATAGCCCACTGCACAATTGAGGTCATTACCTTTCCAATAAACCTTTATTAGTTAAATTCCGATCAATAGTCACTGAGAGTTGGAACTTATATTAGTAACCTTTTTTGGCAATTTTATATCTATATATGGATATATCTATATATGGATATATCTATACTGGTAGCCAAATTGAATAACCAATAAAATATGTTCAAATTTGCCTATATTTTTATATATATATATATATATATAATGTCCTGGAAGGTCAGCTTCAGTTTTTCTACTTTGGAATAAATTTTGCTTAGGTTTTTTTTTTGTTTGGTTGTTTCCCCTGCCACTAATATAAGTGACTATAAATAGGATACAGGCTATACCTAGAGAGAAATAGGAGAGATGATGTGGGAGAGAGAGATTTATACAATATAGTTATTTGTTGCTTTGGTGTGGGTGTTTTTATTATTCATGTTTTGTCATGTGCCTACGTTTTTACATTTTTGTCGAGTTTTGTTCACAAAAAGTGGTTTGGATGCCAAGCTCTAATCAATCAACCATGTTTCAAGCGATATTTTCATCATATTTCATAGATATGCATTTATCACGATATGCTGTTCTTTTTTTATTCATCAAATTTTCATGCAGCCATTTTTTATACTATCCTTCATCAGCCAGTATCGCGGCCATATTAAAAATGTCTCCTAACGTAAACTAGGATTTACTATGTCGTGTATATATATATATATATATATATATATATATATATATATATATATATATATATATCTTATGTATATTAAATATTACTTGCATAGAAGGTATTTCAAATCTAGAAATTTTATTATATGCAAGACAAAGAATACATTTCAATAATTATGTTTCCTAAATCTTTAGGTTTTCGATGTCTTCCTATCTCCCCAGGAAAAAATATTAGCAAATATTATAATGGTTTTTACCCAATTTGCTATATGTAATAAACATAGGAAATCATAATTAAAATTTTGTAAAGTTTTTAAACCATAGAGTATAGAGAATCATATATTGGTTCAGAATAAAAAGATATTGAACTTCATATCCAAATTGAATGGTAAATCCTGAAGTGAGTCTTTGGTAGCATGGAGGTAAAAGGAGCCAATGCGAATCCTAAATCTTCCAAGGCACAAGATACCAAGGAATCATGCCTACTTCGGATTGTTATCTCCTTTTGTTCGATAAAATATCCGGTAAATATCTTATTATATCAGTCCGTTGAAGATGTTTTAATAAACATATGCATGTATAGTTTTTTAATATATAAGTTTCATAATCCACTCCAAGAGTAAATTCAATTTGTGAATAAAAAACACAATTTCTAGAGATAGATAAAGCAAGATGATGCAAATGAAAGAAAAGAATTGCTTAACAAAGCCAAGCAAAATAGACATTAAAAAGATTTTTGTGATTAAAATTATGTTTTTGAATCATAATTATAAATCAGCACAAGTGAAAAAAGTTATCCAATTCAAAACGGCAGTCGATGGAATGGCACTACTGACTCTCCCTCGCACAGAAGAAGGTAAAAACGCAGACATCTGCAAGCAAAGTGATGTGCACTGTCTTCTGGGACAAGAAGGGCGTCACCCTCTTGGATTATGTTGAAACGTTGACAAAGCTTAAAGCCCAGGTTGCCCGTACAAGGCCAGAGAAAAGAGAAACGCTCTGTTTGCAACACAATAATGCCAGGCCACACACAAGTTTAAAGATCACGGAATGTACGACAAAGTTCGGCTGGACAGTGTTGTCTCACCCACTCTATTGTCCCAGCCTGTCTCCCTCAGACTTTCACTTGTGCGAACCTCTGAAGGCCGCATCATGTGAGTAGCATTTTCATGACAACAACGCTGTAATCAGTTGTGAAAAAAATGAACGGCTTCGGCAGGCGCTAACTTTTACGACCGATGCTGATAAAATTGCATTGAGAATGGTGGAAGCTGTGGAAAATTAGACTCTGGATCACAAAACGCTGCTCGTTTTAATGGCCCCAGTCCAGTCTTCGTCGCTTTTCAACTTGTTAAAAAAAAAGGAGGCATTACTTTTGAAACATCGAGTAGTCTCCCTTGATTAACCGACTTATTCTAAGTCTACGTCCACCACCACCAAACAGAATGCAGCAACACAAACAAATAAATTAGTTAATTAAATCTCCTCAATATAAACATAAACTACTATAAAAAAACAAATAAATAAATTAAAATAAAAATAAGTAAAAGAAAAACAAACAAACTCACATTAAATTAAAAAGCCACCGACAATGTCCGGACAATTATTTAGCCCGATACTGTTACTATTTACTGTTTACAACAACACGTTTGAACCAAAGATAAACTACTATAAAAAAATAAATAAATAAAATATAATATAAATAATTTAGAAATATAAAATAAGAATTGAGAAAAATAAAAATCCTAACCATATACTACCCACAAGTCCCGAGCAATGATTTGCTGCGGTATAGTTACTGCTTACAACAACACGTTTGTCAAAGTCAAGTAAATATCTGACGAAGAGATCTTTCTCGAAATATTATATTACACGGACATACCACCAGACCGACTTTCCCAGGTAACCACTGTGCAAATATAAATATACTGCGTATATGAAATATGAATATGTACACATGTATTTATAAGTTGTATTAATAAATTTCTCACCTGCTTCAGCCTGTGTCTTTCCGTTACTTCTCCATTGTACCGCCTTCTACAATTCCATTCAATCTCTTTTTATATCAATTTATTTAACACATCCGTTCGTTTGATTCCAAAATATCTACGATGTCCTCAATAACACACTAAGCTGATTTATTGTGTCTTTTCTCATGCTCAATCGTAACTATCCGCTGTCTATAAATATAACATATTTAAGATATACTGATATACCCATACACGCACACACATACGTGTGTGTGGTATGTGTATAAATATGTTTATCTCTATATAATTTTTTATATCTGTACTTTGTGTGTGTCTGGGAGAAAGTTTGTTCCCTCGAAAACGACTGAGTAGCTTTTTATGAGATTTCACACAATGTACTTTATGGGTCTGGAAGTGTTCTTGCATAAGTTGTTTTATCGGAATACCTCCGACAAGTATCGATAACCGAAGAAATCCAATTAAAAAGGACAAGTCGGACTTTAATCAAGGTTAACACTCTTATACTGTTTAACACCACACTTGCATTTGATAAGTTTTATAACCGCACAAGTATAAGGGATCGGCGGTTTAAATCAACAGTATGTTCTCTAAGACAGGAGGTGTTTCGAAATGAATGTTTCTGATTAGGGCACTATCCAACCACAATACTTGACCTTTGGATCTTTAACTAAGTCAAGTGTAAAAATATTTTCATGAAATAAACAGTATATTCTCTACAGTGCAATGTAAACTACAATATATTATGGACGAAGTCACTGCGGGGAGGCATATGAGCACCCTCTCTGTGCACTGCGGTGGGTTCCCGACTAGACCAAGCAATCAATCGATTTGATAGATGAATAGGCGATTTCACCGATAATAAAAATATTGAAAGTGGGGAAACATTCGTATATATATATATATATATATATATATATATATATATATAATGAATGAATGAATGACAAAAGTCTATATTCCAAAGTTCATGATGTTGACCATCTTACAATATATTCCTTTAATTTGATTTCTAAATTCGAAAATGGTGTAATGTAAACATATAAAGTATTTACATCTTCTTTTCCAATTTTTGGATTTTTAATCATGTCGAAACACACTGTTTCTTTTTGATGGATTGATTGTTGCTATTTCTTCTGGTGAGTTAAGGACAAAATAGATCCACTGGTTGATATAATAATTAAGTGATTGATTTTGTGCTACGAAACAGATACTGTCAAGAATTGTAAATGCCAACTCTCCCTCTGTATAAAACTAAACGGAACTTCCATAAAGAATTTTTTTCCAAGAATAATGCGTTTGTGAAACACTATCACGGGCATGCTTCCTATCTGACTACAGATAATCGTTTTAAAGTTCAATGTTAACAAATTTTTATTGAGATATCCTCTTAAATACTATAATACATATCAGTTTCGACGATTGTTAGAAATCGTCACAGTTGTACGTTTTACTATTTCCATGATCAATGCATTAACACGTATCCTCGAGTGGCTTACAGGTCTTGATAAGTGGCAACTCGTAAGTACATCGGGTAGAAAAGATTAATTGCTAGTTTTTTTTTATATGCCTTCGCCATGGTTTCACGCCTTTTGTGATTTTCACTAATTGTTCGCGTCATGTTCATTACTACCGCCCGTAAAAACAAAAAAACAAACAAAAAAAAAAAAACATATAGCCAACAGCATATTACCTCTGACAATATTAAAAACTAGCGGCTGCGCCGCGTCGGCACACACAACGCCGAGTCAAACACAAAATCGTGTACATTCAACATCAAGTACACTCAACATCGTCTTACCATCAACGCTTACCCTGTAACTCGGAGTATAGGAAATTCCTATATGCACAAAACAAAATCACTGAAAAAGCAAAAATACCCTAAGGGTAAGGATAAGGAGTAAACGTTGGATAAAATGATGGTTAAAATTATTACGAACTTGTCAGGATTCGAACCTGGAAGCTCCTGATCCGTAGCCAGACGCGTTATCCATTGCAACACAAGTCCTGTCCGTATGCTGAAAGATGTTACCGCGACTCTATACAGACAGGGCTTAATTCCGTTGACATGGGCAGATACCTTTTCCGACATTTGCACGAAACGGCCCCAAAATCCTTATTTCGGGCTTTTTCCGTTATTCAGCATTGTTCCTTACCAACTGCGAGCATTTAGGCCCTCACGACGTACCCCTGACAAACCCGACATGCAGCTAAATCCCACCCCTGCACAGTAGAGATCCATAGATGTAAGAGAGCCTTCTACTCCAGTAGTTTCTTCCTCAGAACCGCTAGACCTTGGAATTCCCTTCCGGGTCGCTGCTTCCCCAACTATACTGACCTGCAGAAGTTCAAGTGTAACGTGAACCGACAACTTGCTGGCCAACTCCCTACATAGTAGCCCAGTAGCTAATGTCTCTGATAATAGCCCCTACACCAAAGTAGCAATGTGCCTGTAAAAAACAAACACATAAGAACAATCTAGAGGGGGGGGGAAAGAATTTTTGAATTCGGTGCAACTGTTCGAAAGTGTTATTGGTATATATGTTACAAGAAAAAGAGCGCTTTTCTTGTAAGTAAGAAAAACATTAGATCGACCGAGATTCGAACTTTGTAAGCAAGGTTCAGGAATAGATTCAGAAATGAATTTGGCATTGTTTAGTTTCACATAAAATAGTTTAGAGATGTTGTTGGAAAAGGAATTTTGATTGTTCAATTCTTTTTATGAAAACTGAATTAAAATAAGGTCAGATAGAAAATACTTGGCCTTCGGGACAAGATCAAAGTGTAGTATTTGTTCTTCAGACGCTGCATTTCAATTTCTTGTTTTGTCAGTGGAGGAGAAATCCTTCACGACTGAGACAATTTTTATTTTTGTTCCTTTTTTCCGTTAAAAAACGACCCTAGTGTCTAACTCTGTCCCGTGGAGAGACATTGTAAATAGGAACAATGCGATTTAAATATGTTGAAAAATAGGTTAGGTCGAAAAATAGATTAGTGAGAATTCTTTGTCTGCAGAAATGGTTTGGGAACATGTGCGAACCACGTATGTTCAGGCCACGTGGGTCGATCACGTTTTTGTACACACGTATGACGTAATGGCAGAAAGGACTATAGGAGCTAGTCGAAGATGAGTAAGAGAGAGTTGGAGACGACGTGATCATCATTTTGACCGGTCAAATGGAATAAAAGAACATCTCATATTTTTGTAACTGTCGCCTTTCTACCAAATTGAAGGTAATGTGAAATCATTTATATGAACACTGTTTCCACTCATCTTTATAATGAACTTTGTATATAACTCATCTAAGAAATGTGTCCCCCTCTCCATCTAAGAAATGTGCACCCCTCTTCATCTAAGTAATGAGTTGTCCCCTCCTCTTGTGATATAAGAATTGATCACCCTCCCTCAACTCTCCCACGAGATATGTTATAAGAAACCATAGGCTGTAAAATGTTATAAATGTCACTTCTCACTTCCATCTCCCCCTCATCATTATTATTGATATCAGTAAAAAAATATTACCAATATACAGGGTAAGTAACACAATAAAATTACAAATAAATAAAGCATTAATATATTATAAACGATTTTTAAAAAAATGTTATGCAGACCGAGCGCTTAAATGTCTGTTTTGGGTTCTTTTGTCTGTGCTCTATACACAGTATTTCAATATATTATTTTATTTATTTAAAGAACATTAAACCATTGTGAAGGTAAAATAAAAGTCGTTTATGAAGAAAAACCTGTTCCTGAATTTTTGAGATGAGGATTGATAATTCATACTATTTTGGTTATTCGGACTGCTGTTCTCACCTTGAGTGTTATTTTCAAACTGTTTCGGCCGATATAACCTTCACCGTACTAATAATTGAACCTTCAACCTCCAGAGGAGTGTAACTTTCAACTGAATTGTACCAAATACATTATCTTAAACGACTTGCAGAAAATTCTAGTATGCATTTTAAGAACTTCGAACCTATTTTGGCTTTTAGATGTACAATCTTACTACATAATTTCGTTGTAAGTTACACTTTTTTGGAGTTTTAAAGTTCAAACCGGTGTATCAACGTGATCATACCGTTCATTACCATATATATATATATATATATATATAGGGAATTTATTACTGTGAGTCCAGAATGAGTTTACAAATTGTTTCAACTAGAGGAAAATCCTCAAAGAGAGAAAAAATCCAACTAGCATCATCAGAATTCATAGATGGACTAAGTTATAAAGTCAAATAAAAATGGAAAGATCGTTGATAAAGGGGAGTTAGAAAAGAAGGGGGAGTGGTGGGGAGAGGACGTTGGAGTTTAAAGTAGTAGGAGTGTATTAAAAAAAGAGAGGGGTTTATAATTAAATATTAATTATGTGTAAATTCTTATATACGTGTTTTTTAACGGTTTAAACTTAAAAGACGCTACTTTTGTTGATAACGGCATAAGTAACAGTTAATTTAAAGGATCACCATGGCAACAGGTTGGAAAGTTAATGTTAGTGAAGGAACGGGTTGAAAATGGGGTTTAAAGTAATTTAGCCGGGCGGGGAGAGATTGAAAGATATTTATTGTTTATAAAATGGAAAGAAAAAGAAAAGGAAAAATAAGTTAATGAATTATACTTTACAGGTTTATTTTGATAGTGTAATGATATATATAATTAAATATAATATATATATAAATAAATTAGCCGGGCAGGTAGAAATTATACGTTACAGGTTTATTTTAATGAAATAAAATAAAATAGGTGAAAGCTTAAGTAAGTAACTTAAATAATAGAAAAAAACATTTTTAATAAGTAACACACAAATATAAGCACACGCATAAATATGTACAGCAAATGCACATACGTAAATGGGGGAAAAGCACATGCGTGATCACACATACATATATATATATATATATATATATACATATATACACAAACATACATATACAAACACATATATATATATATGTATACATACACAGATACGTAAAAATACACGCATATATAAACATATATGCAAATACACATACATCCAGATGCAAACACTTACACATACATATATATATATACATATACATATACATACATATATATATATATAAATATAAATTAGCTGGGAGGGGGGGAATTGAAAAATATTTTATAAATAATTTTTAAATTTTCAGGCGTTGTAGTTGAAGGAAAGAGAGAAAGAGAAAAATATAAATTAATGAATTATAAGTTACAAGTTTATTTTACTAATATAGAAATAGGTAAGAATATCAGTAAGTTAATCAAATAATAAAATTCATAAAATTATTAGGGAGATATTTATAATAAGTGAATAAAACACATACACACAGAAAAACACACACACAAATATACATGTAGAAGATACGTAACCAAATACAAATATATATAAACACATACATATACACACATGTAGAAGATACGCACAAACACAAATACATATATATACATACATATACACACACACATATATATATATACACACATATAAATACATACATACACACACATATACATACATATACAAACACACACACATACACACGCACACACATATATATATATGTGCACATATATATACATATATATATATATATATATAAATTAGCTGGGCAGGGAGAGATTGAAAAAATTAATTTTTTGTTTTTAATTTATTATTTATAGTTTTTTGAATTGTCGGGCGTTAAGTTGAAAGAAAGAAATGAGAAATAGAAGGGTAAATAGGTGAATTATACGTTATAGGTTTATTTAATAAAGTAAAAAACTAAGGATATCAGTAAGTTAATTAAATAATAAAAAAATTAATATAATTATTAATAAAATGTAGATAGTAAGTAGATAACAAAAACACACAAATACATACACATGAGTACACATGTAAAAAAAATACACACATCAATGGGGGAGGAGCATGTGCTTGAGTATATGTACAAACACAAATACGAAAAATATGTAAATAAGCTTCGTGTTAAAAAATATGATAATTATTATTGAAAGGATTAGTAAGAGGTAAATATAAGAGAAAAGCGTATTATATATGTTATATGTAGATGGTAAATTAAATAATTAATTAAAATAGAAGGTAAGTAAATGATTAGTTGTTAACAAGTAGATAATAGACCGAGAGGCAAGTCGAAGGATACCAATTGTGATAAGTACGTAATTGAAATAATAGAAATCGAGACCTAATTATGGAAATAGCCAATAAGAGACTATGGGGCGAGAACCTTTAAATAATGACATAAGGAGTGATTAAGGCAAAGGGGGGGGGTACAAAAATGAGTTTGGTAAAGAGAGATGTAGCTAAAAAATGGTGGGATAAATAGGTGGGGGTTCTGTGGAGGGGTTCTTTTAAAATGAATGGGGGACTATATAGTTTAGGTTGTAAATAGGGTGTGTGTAATTCGTTAGTGTTAGATTTATTAATTATTATTTTTTTTTAAAACAGTAATCTACGGACACACGTGTTTCAGATCCCTACTCCTCTTCAGCGTAGCTTGACCGTTGTTTGGATTCGAATCCTGGACCTTATGTATTTCAGTCCAGCGCCTTAACCCAATACTCTATGATGTCATAGACAATTTACTGTTTAGTTTTTATCTGTTTACGTAAATTTTGTTGTTGATTTCTTTAAAACGATATTAAGGTTAACGTCTCCGCCTCGGAGATCCGGTGTTTTTCTTAGAATGTCGCCCATTTTTTTTATTTGGGCGTATTTTTATTTATTTATTTTTAAAAACAGTAATCTACGAACACGCGTGTTTCGTAGCCCTACTCCTCTTCAGCATAGCTTGACTGTTGCTGGGATTCGAATCCCGGAGCTTATGTATTTCAGTCCAGCGCCCTAACCCATTACGCTATGATATATATATATATATATATATATATATATATATATATATATATATATATATATATATTGTGTGTTTGTGGAAGTTAAAAGAAGAGAATATATTCAGTTCTTTAAGGGTACATTTATCGGGATAATACAAAGCTCGACAATTGTATTGGAGCTTATATATAAGAAAACTTCTATATAGAAGTTTAATTATATATAATATTAACGATTATATACATAAAACTAGTCTTTCATGCTTACACAAGCATCACTGTAGGAAATAATACTATTGCTGATCGGGAGATTTGAACCAGGTCACAAATTTACTCTTGAATTAATTGGCTACAATTCTATCCAAAAGCACACCAATCGAAGGAAATTAATTTTCCCTAAATGCGATACGACGGGAATTCATAAAGAGTATTCTGTGACCGGAAGTCGAACCGTTAAGTATTGCTATATATATATAATGACATTTAAATAAAACAACTTTTAACTGTGATTTTCCATGTCTCACTGGCTTTAGCAAATAAGGTGTAAACCATTATAATTATTTACTAATATTTTCTCCTCTGAAGAGATGGTAGACATCGAAATCCTATAGGATAAGGAGTTATAATATTTCAAATGTATTCTTTGTCTTACATAGAATAATAATAAAAATCTTTGGATTTGAAATTCAAACATTTCACGTCATAAATTTTTAAATTCATTGAATGACTAAAATTTGATATATATATATATATATGTATATATATATATATATGTATATATATATATATATATATATATATATATATATATATATATATATATATATGTTTCCTAGAAAAGTTTATCAAAAAGTGCTCAGTGAATGAATGTTTATTTATAAACACATTCTGAATTATGAATATTTGTATAAATAAATATATAGGTGACGGTATATTATTATATTATGTGTGTGTGGGTTAGATATATCGGTTGGTAGGTAATAAGCTTGTTTGGTTGACATGCTTTCAGATTGTTAATTTGAATTTATGAATGAATGACGCAGGTATGAATTATGGATGGAACTTACTTCATATATATGTGTACACACACACACACACACACACACACACACACACACACACACACACATATATATATTTGTAGAGTAAATAGCGATATGCATCGTACTCATATACATTAAACACACATACTCACACACACTCTCACACACACGCATGCATACATATAGTTGGCCATTTGCTGTTATTTATGACCTACTAGTCCTAATGTAAATATGTATTGGGATGAAAGAGTCTGTTGGCACATACATATGCATTTCTGTACATGAGTAAATATTTTGTATCGTCATGTTTGATTGCACGGCTGTGAATGAGGTTGGGTCACGATGAATTATGATTTTTATATGCTTACTTCACGCAGTCTTTCAAGGAGTCCAACAAATTATGAATATCAGTGTATAAATGAGAGAAACAGAAATTTGTGATGAGAGAGAGAAGGATAGAACACTTAAAAGGGAGATAGGGATAGAAGGTAACATGTCTAAAGAGACTGGCCTCCCTATCAAAGGTTGAGCATATTGGGGAGAGAAATAACAAACTGCCGCTAGCGTATAAAGCGATGCTCTATGTGTAAACAAATAGAGCTTAGGTGTCTGGTCAATGTGTAAAACCTTTTAATTTCGCACACCCAACTTTACAGCAGCCAAATAGAAGCGTTGATTATTACCTGGGCGGTCGAGTTTAAATCCTGGCTTGAGGTAGTTGCTAGTCTAACCGACCTGGAGGGCTGTGATACCGCCGAAATAGATGACTATATATATATATATATATATATATATATATATATATTATATATATATACGCCGCTATACATTTATGAGAATGTCTCGGCTAGCCAGTTACATGTAAATAGACCCCTCTAGACGATTTTGTTCATACAAAGTAAAGTCGGAATACTTTGTATAAGCAATATCGCCTGAAGAGGTCTCTAGTTATTTGTAAATTGCTGACCGAAACATGCTCATGAATGTGTAGTTACATATAAATGATTATGTACAATAAAATATGTACGTGTGTGTAGGCGATCGGCGTTCCAAAAGTAGTCTCCTTTGTTATTTAATTCAGGAAGTTTAACAGCTACTAATACGGGAGTATAATATATATATATATATATATATATATATATATATATATATATATATATATATATATATATATATATATATGTTTTTATTTTACAACCTCCAAGTATTAACTTAGTCCATTACAATTCTTTTCGCAGACAGAGGATTCAGATGGTAAACGTCACTATTTCTTTCTTTCATTTTTTTTTTTACTTAAGTTGATATTTAGAGGAGCACTCTTTTATACTATATCATATATATATATATATATATATATATATATATATATATATATATATATATATATACACCCCACATATATATATATATATATAATTAGCTCGGTTTTAGAAATAATTAAAAATAAATTAAATTTAATAGAAATTAAATTAAAAATAAATTAAATAAATCACCCTTATATAATATTTTTAAATAGAATACTTAACAAAATTCTATTACTAATTTCCATAAAACATTTAAAGTTAATTATTAACAGTTTTTAATATAATATGCAAATAATATAACTTATAACTAGTAAGTTGACCGGCGTTATCCGTCCGTAAAATATGGTGAAATTTGATACTTTAATTTATACAGATTTCATATTTATTATAAAGTAAATTCTCTATCGATTATTATACTAAACTCAATATAAAGCCGTGATTTAGAAAGTTTTTAAAAAATCGACTTGGGTGACATCAACTAGAATCGAAATTAATGCAAGCTTCAGCCTTAGTCGTTATCGTTTGAGCTAGAAGATACGGGGACTGATTTTATTCCCGGGCAACATATGATGACCCTTATAGTAGCAAAAAAAAAAATGAAAGTAATATATATAAGTAAAAGAAAAAAAAACTACATAGTATTCACTACCGAGCAACGCTTGGTCTCCCTGCTAGTTTAACTAAAACGTTTGATCTTTTAAATAAAGAACGAATATTCCTAAACTTCAATTCGCGCATTTATCAAAGAAAAATGTCATTTCAAACTTAAGCGTGACAGACAAATGGAAAGGTCAAACAAAGGTGTGACAAACCGACAAACGGGCGCAGATGCATCAGCAGCTATTAATAATAGTATGGTGTATGTGTGAATGTCTGTGTGTGTGTGTGTGTGTGTGTGTGTGTGTGCGCGGTCGTGTGTGTCAGTGTGTGATTTTGATGTCTTGTTCGTGTGTGTATCTGCGCGTCACCACGGTTGCAAGCACACAGAGAATTCCATAGGGTTGTCCTTCAAATGGTGGGCACTCGTGCCATTCTAGAAGGTGTGTATCGCTCGTATGTGTAGGTGCGCTTGTGGGTTTTGGAAATGATTGGTAGGATGTAGGGGAGTGTTGTTGAGGGGGTGGGGGTCGGCGCTTTTGGCGGTTTGGGTGGGACTGACGTTTCTCCCTTTCATCATGTGCATCTCGAATGAGCACACGGCCCTATCAAATGTTAGCGACCATTGAACACTCGTATCGGAGTTTATTAAATGCAAAATTCGCCCCGTATAACTTACAGATTTATTGATATTAACGACCGTCATTCTCTCTCTCTCTCTCTCTCTCTCTCTCTCTCTCTCTCTCTCTCTCTCTCTCCGTGTGCGTCTTTCTATTTTCTTTCTATCTTTATCATTCTCTACAGTTCTTTCTCGGTCTCTATATCTGCTTTTATTTTTCTCTTTACTGGATTTTCTATACCACTCTCGCACATCTTTCTCTCACACACACCTCTCCCCCTTTCTCTTTTCTTCCATCTCTATTTTCTCTTTGAAATTTTTTGGTTCTCACATTTATCCTTCCTTGGCGCATTATCTACCTTTTCTTTCTCATTCTCTACTACTCTCTCTACAATTTCTTCTCTCTTTTTCATTCCGTCATCTTATCTATATCCCATTTTTTTCTTACTATAGTTCCCCTGTGTCTCCCTCTCTCTTTCTTGGTGTCTTCGTCTCTCATGTGCACGCCAATCTCTTACATGTATTCGTTTTAAACCGCCTCCAACCTATAAAGTTATTTTTTCAGATTTTCTAAATCCGATCCAAAAAAGAAATCTATTACGTATATCGATGCTTGATTCAGACTAGCCAGTTTCGTTTTTCCCCTTTCACTCATTATTGGCACGAATATATTTTATCTCGTTGTTTTTAACATAGAATATTTACACAATTTCGAACATATTAGATCCTAGGCAGCAACACAATTTTGTAGATTAAAATATATAAAATATATTTAAGCTGAGAATTTATTATTTGAAAAGCAAAATATGTTTATCATAGCTGAACATTTTGTTAATTGCATTTTATTTCCTCTGATGATATGATCCATTATTGAAAATCCATGGATTAAGGAAATAAATATAATTTTTCTCCATATAATCGTTGTTTCAGACAATAATTTCTTTACTTGAATATATTTTTTTATATATTTTAATCTACAGAATTTACCTTTAATCATTATAATATATATTTGTTTACGTCCTAAAAATAGGGCCGATATTTTTGAGGGGGAAATTATTTTTTATCTCCTAGGAATGATATGTATATACAGAATATTTCATCATCGCTAAATAATCAACAAATACACAATAACTTTTGAAGCAATATATATAGCAAATAATATCAGCACTCGACTATACACAGGTGGTTCGAGGTTTGATCCCTAATGCAGTCAAACTACGCTGATGAACGGTACAGCAGCGAAACGTGTATATAGAGTACTGTTTAAAAAAGTAATATATATAAAGGTAGTTTGCTTGAAGCATTGTTAGTACACATATGTTTAACTGTTAGCAATGTAGAATACTGGGATAATGAATTGATGTAACGCATGAACAAAAACAGACAAACAGATGCCGCATTTAAATTGCATATTTTCGTACACCTATTTATTTTTGCAAAATATTTCACAGTTAAATAAAAAAAAAAAAAACATGAACTTCCTTTTAAATATAGCCGGGGTGGATTTTTTTTCAGTGCTTACAGCTTACTTTTGGATTGTTTTCTTTTTGAATAGACATTTTCAAATCAGCGTTATACAGAGAGTTCATATTCATTGACTTATCTGTGGACATTTTTAGTCGCGTACAAGCGACTCTAAAGTCACTCCGTCCGTCAGTCGGTTGGTCTGTAACACATTTGTGCTTGGCCTTTTCTGGTTAAAATCAAAGGTCTGTTGTTAATAGATGCTGTTCTTAGCTTTTTAAGCTTTTCGTGGCCTTTTGGCCAATATCAAAATGTAGTATCTGTTCTGGCAGATACTGCTAGCCATATGTGGGGGCAGCCCCACATATAAGACCTTGGTCAATGTAGGGGAACCCTTCATACCAATTGTCACTATCCAGCTCCCCTACTCTCCGGGGAGTTAGCCCCCATTTCCCCTACACTCATCCCATTAAAAATCGGACTTGTGCCTAATTTGCTCGGTTGGGGAGCAAATAAATACCCTTTTCTTGGCCTTTTGGCCAAGATCAAAGTGTAGTAGGGGTAACCCCACATATAAGACCTTGGTCAATGTAGGGTAACCCTTCATACCAATTGTCACTATCCAGCTCCCCTACTCTCCGGGGAGTTAGCCCCCATTTCCCCTACACTCATCCCATTAAAAATCGGACTTGTGCCTAATTTGCTCGGTTGGGGAGCAAATAAATACCCTTTTCTTGGCCTTTTGGCCAAGATCAAAGTGTAGTAGGGGTAACCCCACATATAAGACCTTGGTCAATGTAGGGGAAACCATTCCAATCGTCACAATCCAGCTCCCATTTCCCACCCATCGGGAGCTGGTCCCCTTTCCTTCCCTCCGTCTCTCTCCACATTAAAAAACGGCCTTGTGCCTAATTTGCTCAGTGGGGAAGCAAATAAATCAAACCCCCACATATAAGACCTTGGTCAATGTATGGGCAACCCTTCACACCAATTGTCCCTATCCAGCTCCCATTACTCCCCGGGGAGTTGGTCCCCATTTCCCCTGCACTCCTCACATTAAAAATCGGCCTTGTGCCTAATTTGCTCGGTGGAGGAGCAAATGAATACCTTTTTCTTTACCTTTTGGCCAAGATCAAAGTGTAGTATCTGTTCCGACAGATACTGCAAGCAAAGACCATATGTGGGGGCAACCCCACATGTAAGACCTTGATCAATGTAGGGGCAACGCTTCATACCAATTGTCACTATCCAGTTCCCCTACTCCCAGGAGAGATGGTCCCCATTTCCTTTTCACTCCTCACCTTAAAAATCGGCCTCGTGCTTAATTTGCTCGGTGGGGGAACAAATAAATACCCCCCTTTTCTTGGCCTTTTTGCCTAGATCAAAATGTAGTATCTGTTCTTACTACATGCTGTACTTAGGTTTGTAACTTTGTGATATCAAGTGGGAGATCACTTGTCTGTATTAATTTAATGTAAAATGATCACCCAGTTTACAACCAGTCAGTCTTAAAGTCATTCAAGTCATTCTCCAGAACATTCCAGTTGTTTTTGAAGGATTCCAATTATATTTTAAGCATTAAAATCATTCTTAAGGTCATTCAATTCATCCTTAAGTTCATTCAAGTCATTGTAAGTCATTTACTTTTTATTTAAGTCATTTCGGCCCATTTTTCGGTCATTTTAGTTTATCTTTAAGAATTTTATGTCAATCCTACATTCACGCATTCATTCATTACACGAGAGCACGCGAGTAATGGCTATCGGCCCTGTTGAAAAGTAAATAAATATACGAAGATTTATAATTTCAATGCGGACTTCGTTTGCTTGTTTCTTTTGTTCATACGTCGTGTCACTTCAACATCCTGGTATTCAACATTGCTAACAACCTTATTATATACTTTTATATATAAACACACACACACACACACACACACACACACACACACACACAGAGGATGAGCTTAAAGTAGGTGGACAGTAAAAAAACATTTATTTAGAGATAACGTACTCCCCAAAAGAAAAAAATAAAATCTATCGGGGTGAAGTCTGGTGGACGTACCGTCCACGTATTTTGACTCATCCTATATATATATATATATATATATATATATATATATATATATATATATATTGGAAAAAGAAATCCAGCAGAGTGCTCAATTAAAAGGAAAATCCGAAAAATAAATGCGTATTTATATTTTGTATTTTGTGTACAGAAAGTTGTTAGATGAGATAAGTCATTATTACTGATAAGATGAGTATTGGCTGAAGAGAGCTTGATATGGATATCTAAAACGGTCCTACTTATCGGGCTTGAAACCGACGGTACCAATAACTTATCTCATCTAACAACTTTCTGTACACGAAATATAATACAATATATATATATATATATATATATATATATATATATATATATATATATATATATAAAGCCTGAATAGTCCTAGAGTGGATGAAACGCGGAATATTCAGTGTAGCTTAATCGCCATATATATTTTATAACTAACTAACTAGCTCTACCTACCTATTGAGCACTTTTGAAGTAAATACTTAAAGTTATACTTTCGTATATGAATTTGAGTACATGAAGTACTTATATATATATATATATATAAATATATATATATATATATATATATATAGTAAATTATAAAATATATATGGCGATTAAGCTACACTGAATATTCCGCGTTTCATCCACTCTAGGACTATTCAGGCTTATGCGCGGATTTTGTGGTTGTCTGTCGTTTTTTTATATACACACCTTCTATTGAGATTTTAGTTAGCCAATCGGCTTTCTAGTATCTACCGCGCCCTTTCCTATCAGCCAATGGACATGCACTTACTGGACAAAGGCCTATTTGACCCCTGGTTGACGTGTTCCTTTGTGTGTGCTCTATTTAGCATGGATGTCTAGCTTCTTGACCTGTTTTAAATCTAGGTTAGGGTTTTTTGTTACTTTATATAAGTACATATATGTGTGTGTGATAGTTTATTTATATTCATGTTTATTTAGTTTATTTGTTTATTTTCTATTGTTTTTGTTAGTTTTGAAATTATTTTGTATCTGTATCCTATAGTAAATTTTATCTTGTGAACACAGTTGTTCGCTATTTCTCATCTACAGTTTAATAGATGTTGGGGTTCTTTAAAGTACAGGATAGCAAATTTTTCATGAAGGCATAATCTACATGGGTTGTCTAGGTCTCTACATGTGATAGCTTCTTTTATTTTTTTCCATTCGACTACCGGCGAATGTCCGCTTTCCTTGAGTTCCCAGTATTTATTTGCTAGCGTTGTTTTCATACGGTGCTTTTTATTGTTGAATGTACTTTTGTGGTCATAATATCAAGTTTTGAAATCTAAGGATGTCATACCTATGTAATATTTCTTGTTATTCGGGGTTTCTTTCGCAAATATTGTGGCCTGGTAAACTACGCTTTTGGTTAGACATTTATTTTGAAGTGGGCATAATGTGCAGTGTCTACAGTTGCATTTATCTTGTTCGTTATTAGTATATTTATTTTTAGCATGGTTGTTGTTGTCCGGGGGTTGGTTTATTACTATTATTATTATTTCAGCTAGTGTTAGTTTTATTTTTGTCATGGAGTCTACTTTTTTATCATTTATTTTGTTGCTGCTTACATATATATAAATGAATAATATATATATATATATATATATATATAATTCATTTTTTGAGCTCATCCTACTCGCACACACGTATTTCATTTTTATTTTTCAAAAATCAAACCGTTACCAAAGCCGACACACTCTCGCTTGAAGAATTCCACCCTATAGACAAAGAGAAGAACACAACAGATTCTTCAGTAATAGAGATGTTTAGCATCGAAAAATATCTGATATAAACAAATAAATTTGTTTATTAAAAAGAAAAATGTATTTCAAATATACGATGTTTATACATAATTCTTTTTATTTTCAATTCATATGCAACCCTTCAAGTGAAGGTTAAGAAATAAAATTTCATTATATAAAGTGTAATATATATATATATATATATATATATATATATATAGAGAGAGAGAGAGAGAGAGAGTAATTATATTACATGTGTATATATATATAAATTATATTACATATGTATATATATATATTACATGTATATATAACATGAGTTTGCACATATATATATATACCACCCATAGCAATGGCCAAAGCAAATGCACATATATATATATATATACCACCCATAGCAATGGCCAAAGACTCTTTATCTGAGAGTCCATCTTTCAAACTCCTTGGCCTAACGTTCACAGGAAACATGAGTTGGAACAATTACATTGAAGGCATTGCCAGGGCCGCTGCAAGAAAGGTGGGCTCTCTCTACCGTTCTAGAAAACTACTAACACCCAAAAGTATCCTGTACCTCTATAAGGCAACCATTCGCCCATGTATGGAGTATTGCTGCCACATCTGGGCTGGTGCATCTGCTACTAGTCTCTCGCTCCTTGAAAAGGTTCAAAAGAGAGTCGCAAACCTGATAGGCCCTGAACTGGCATCTAAGCTTCAGCCTCTGTCCCATCGACAAAATGTTGCATCCCTCTGCCTTTTCTACAAGTATTTTAGTGGTGAATGCTCTGACGAACTGCAATCACTTGTGCCCCCACGACGTGAGCACCCTCGACAAACCCGACAGGCTGCTAAATCCCACCCCCACACTGTAGAGATCCCTAGATGTAAAAGATCTTTTTACTCCAATAGTTTCTTCCCCAGAACCGCTAGAGTCTGGAATTCCATTCCAGGTCCCTGCTTCCCCAACAGTACTGACGTGCAGAAGTTCAAGTTTAACGTGAACCGACACCTTGCTGCCCAAATCCCTACATAGTATCCCAGTAGTTGTTGCCCCTGATAGTAGCCCCCTACACCAAAGTGGCAATTTGCCTTGTTTGGGGTGAAAATGTAATTAAAAAAAAAAATTATATTATGTATATATAGATATACATATATATATTACATGTATATATAACATCTGTTTGTATATGTATGTATATATATTGTATGTATATACATATATTAAATGCATATATATGTTGTATGTATATATGTATATATATGTTGTATGTATATACATATATTAAATGTATATATATGTTGTATGTATATACATATATTAAATGTATATATATGTTCTATGTATATACATATATTAAATGTATATATATGTTCTATGTATATACATATATTAAATGTATATATATGTTGTATGTATATACATATATTAAATGTATATATATGTTGTATGTATATACATATATTAAATGTATATATATATGTATGTATATACATATATTAAATGTATATATATGTTCTATGTATATACATATATTAAATGTATATATATGTTGTATGTATATACATATATTAAATGTATATATATGTTGTATGTATATACATATATTAAATGTATATATATGTTTATGTATATACATATATTAAATGTATATATATGTTGTATGCATATACATATGTTAAATGTATATATATGTTGTATGTATATACATATATTAAATGTATATATATATATGTTGTATGTATATACATATATTAAATGTATATATATATATATATGTTGTATGTATATACATATATTAAATGTATATATATATATGTTGTATGTATATACATCTATTAAATGTATATATATATGTTGTATGTATACATATATTAAATGTATATATATATGTTGTATGTATATACATATATTAAATGTATATATATATATGTTGTATGTATATACATATATTAAATGTATATATATATATATATGTTGTATGTATATACATATATTAAATGTATATATATGTTTTACGTATATAAATATATTACATGTACGTATATATATTGTATGTATATATATATATATTGTATTATGTATGTATATATATTGTATTATGTATGCATATATATTGTATTATGTATGTATATATATTGTATTATGTATGCATATATATTGTATTATGTATGCATATATATTGTATGTATATAAATATATTACATGTACGTACATATTTAAATATATTACATGTATGTATATATAAATATATTACATGTATGCATATATAAATATATTACATGTATGCATATATAAATATATTACATGTATGCATATATAAATATATTACATGTATGTATATATATAAATATATTACATGTATGTATATATATATATAAATATATTACATGTATGTATATATATATATAAATATATTACATGTATGTATATATATATATAAATATATTACATGTATGTATATATATATAAATATATTACATGTATGTATATATATGTAAATATATTACATGTATGTATATATATAAATATATTACATGTATGTATATCTATAAATATATTACATGTATGTATATATATAAATATATTACATGTATGTATATATATAAATATATTACATGTATGTATATGTATTGTATGTATATATATGAATATATTACATGTATGTATATATATTGTATGTATATAACTATATTACATGTATGTATATATATATTGTATGCATATAACTATATTACATGTATGTATATATGTATTGTATGTATGGATATAACTATATTACATGTATGTATATATATTGTATGTATGCATATAACTATATTACATGTATGTATATATATTGTATGTATGCATATAACTATATTACATGTATGTATATATATTGTATGTATGCATATAACTATATTACATGTATATATATATATATATTCTATGTATGTATGCATATAACTATTTTACATGTACGTATATATATTGTATGTATGCATATAACTATATTACATGTATGTATATGTATTGTATGTATGCATATAACTATATTACATGTATGTATATATATATATATATTGTATGTATGCATATAACTATATTACATGTATGTATATATATATTGTATGTATGCATATAACTATATTACATGTATGTATATGTATTGTATGTATACATATAACTATATTACATGGTGTATATTGTATGTATGTACATAACTATATTACATGTATGTATATTTTTTGTATGCATTCATGCCTATGAGTTTATATATATATATATGCATATATATTAAATCTTATATATATATATATATATATTAAATCCTATATATATATATATATATATATATATATATATATATATATATATTAAATCAGAAATGATGAATAAAAATTCCATTCAATTTGCTGATATTGTCAGATCAATAAAGAAAGATCATTAAAAAGAAATTCTTCTTGAGTCCGTGACATTTCGAAGATAATTTCTTCTCGTCAGTAGAGGAAAGGGGTAGCCTTACATAAACTACAAAAAAAATCATTAAGAAAATTTAAATTAGAAAATGAAGGATGTATATATTAAGAAAATATTAAAAATATGAACATAAGAAATCTGTTTAATTGCTCTTCTTCGTGCCTTTGTAGTTTATCTATAGTGTAAAAAAGTGTAAAGTTTGGTCAAACCTTGGTCTGTTTCTTCTTAAATTGGATTTTGTTGAGTGAGGATTTTAGATATCGTCGGAAGCATTTCGAGACAACACATGTCTAAGAACAATCCAGACACATAAAATACATTCGTGGTAATTTTATTAAAAATTGGCCAAACCGTTTTGGAGTTCATATGGAATGAACTCACATACGCATACAAAGTGGCATTTACATAAAGTAGAGATACGTGTGTCTGATAAAATTTGTATTTCGCTTAATACCACTGATCAGTATTATCCCCGAATCTCATCGATCACAAAAAAATCCCTCGTGTACGTGTAGTCTTTGCTTTCTTTTGTAATTAATCTCATTTTTTTACCGTTGGAAGCATTTTTCACTAATGGACAATTATTTGTATTTGAAAACATTTTTATGCAATCAGTTAATATGCGTGGATAAGTGCTTGTAACTTAATTTGAGCTCAAATTGCAAAGACAGCATTTATTTTATGTCTGCGTTTATTTGCAAATTCTTACCATTTACTAGCAGGGGGAGCTGATGTTGCCCGGGATTGAATGACGATTAACAACGGTTTCACACTCCTATATTTTTATTGTCATCGAAATCGGTGAAATCGTCCATTTTCAATCAAATCGATTGTCTGCTTTAATTTGGGACCCATCGTGGTGCACCGGGATGAAGCTTCATATATCTCACCATAGTAAGTTTGTCCACAATATATTGTAGTTTACATTTCGCTATAGAGAACCTACTGCTGATTTTATAAACTTTTATATATAACAGCTTGAATGTAAGTATAAATGGAAAAGGCAAGTATCATGGTTCAATTGTGCTCTAAATAGAAACATTCATTTTTAACACGCTCTTGTCATATCACAGAACCTACTGTTAATTTTATATGCCGGGTCTGTCTGCTTGTGTCGTGATAAAACTTCTCAAATGCACTTGTGATGTTAGGTTGTATAAGGTTTCAACTTTAATCAAAAACTCATAGACCTTTCATCGGATTTTTCGATTATCGATACTTATCGAAGTTATTCCGATAAAAACCTATCTAAGAACATTTCCAGATACATAAAGTACATTTGTGTGAAATTTCATAAAAATCGGCCGAACCATATCCGAGTCCATAGGGAACGAACTCTGTCAGACACAAAGTTTATTTTATAGAATACTTATATATATATATATAGAGAGAGATATATATTATTAGCACTTTACATAGGAATCACCACTTTCAAGGCCCGGAGGCCACTCGAGGATAAGGGTTAATGGGTATAAATTAGTCAATGGGATTATAGCGTAGTAATCGTTAGTAGTGGAAATTTGGTAAATTGGATTACTTAAGGGGACGGTTCATCAAGAATTTGTTTGCGTTGAACTTGAAGACTACCAACTTGTCAAATGGAAGAGAGTTCCACAGGCGTGTTATTCTAAGAAAGAATCTTTGTTCATGGAATGTACGTTTAGGTTTAGACACAGGTAAAGAGTGGGGGGATATTGATAGTGGTTTCAGTTAAACGAGTGTTTTTCGTGATAGTTTGACGAGGGGGGCATAGATTGGAGCTCAGACAAGCACTTGCCATAAAAATAACGATTTAGCAGAAAGGCTTGCGACGTCTCTTCTATGGGAAAGAGGTGACAGGGGAGGGAAAGTTAAACTATCAGCGTAATTCTGTATTTTGATATAAATATTAGTACACCATCTATAGATTATTATATAAATCAGATGTGGAAAACATTCATTGGTAAATAAAGTCTTAAATTTGATGGAATAAAATCCGATCAATATATGTACAATAAATAATGAGGAATGCGAAGATCTAGAAAAAAAATCACCCAAAAAATAAACGTATAAACCAAATAAAATGCCTATTGTGGTGTATTAGTAGGGTCCCTCCCTACCCTTGTATAGGTATTAGAACTCCCACTGTTTTCCTGGAAAGCGAACACAAGCAGAACGTTCTCTAATTTGGAGTGGGAGCTTATAGGGGGAATGAAAAAATTGGGAATGGACAAACAGGAGGGAGGGGGTGTAAGGTTACCTCTGAGAAACACTAACTCTGAGGGATTTTTTTTTTTTTTAGAGTCCTCGATTTGTCTGGTTTTGTTTTATAGAATGGTTGGTGAGAGAAAAGGCGGGTTTTTTTTTTAATATGGCGTAAAATAAAACGAACAAATAGATGTAATATATTTGAAGCGTTGATTTGCAGGGATTGTAAGTACGTCCAAGCATTTCTAAAAATAAATAAATAAATAGACCAAGAGATACCCTGCAAAATCCCTTCGAAATCAAACTGTTTATTAATAACCACGAAAGACTTTTCAAATAAATTGCATATTGCAACAATGAAGACATTTAAAAGAATAACGAATATGCATCGAAAATAAACAACGAACCAATAATTAAAAAATGAACAGAAAATAAAATTGTCACAAAGAGTTGCATAAAAAAGAAATTATGTTTAAGCGCAAACAAAAAAACGTTAAAGCATTAAGGGGGGGAGTAAAAAACACAATATCGATCTGTACCGCAAGTAGGATTTACAAATACGAAAATCGGTCGATTAGATCAGTTTCTAACTTTTTCAGATTCTTTGTATAGACATAAAAATACCAAATTAACTGAACTTGCGCAACGGAATTAGGATATCAGTCGAAAACTAGCGAGTGATATTACTAAATAAACGCAAACCTTAAACCAAATCGTAAAGGACTGACTACTCATTAATGCCACCAAAACAAATAACAACAAATAATAAAAAGGCGTCACTCAAATGACACTAGACACAGATCCGTATAAGATCCGATTAATGCCATTTTTAGACGTTCTAGCGCGACACAACCAGTTCAAAAACAGCAATGATCGGGCAGAAAAAAGAAAATTTACCGACACACTGACTACAGACCTGTAGCGGAAAAGATATTAACAAGCTTTTTGTAGTGGAAAATGTTTTGGAGCGGGTGTTTTGGGGACTCAGCAATGCACGAGATGTGAACTCTCTCGAACTGTATAAATCGACAAAGAGATACCAATTCTTGTGGTGTTGTACTCACAGCAAGCCATATTGGCCTCAAGTACCACGACTGCTGTTCTCTGTATATTATGTTTTGTTCTCAATATAAATACCTATTTTAACCCATGTTCGTATCCATGTCTTCATCAGTGACCCTCCCGGGCACAAAAGCATGTAATAACTATATATATATATATATATATATATATATATATATATATATATATATATAGGGGGAGGGGTAAAAGGGAATATAATCAATTCTTTATGAAGAGACTTATCAAGATAATAGAAAGCTTAACAGAATGTTTTAGAGCTTATGTAGGAGTTAATAAAGAGAAAAAATGCATGTATAAAAACTATATAGTGATAGATATACATTCATTTATTTAATAAGGATACACATCAATTATTATATGTATGATGTATACCCTTATATATATATATATATATATATATATATCAGTGTATATTTTTATACTTTCATTTTCTCTTTATTGGCTCTTATAAGCTAATTAAACCAGTAACTTTTATAGCATTAACTAGCAACAATATAAAGATCATTATGATAAAAAAAACTCAACAAAAAATTACAAAAAAGCTAACAACAGCAATCTAGGAGAAATAAGAGCAGGAAAATTACAGAAGATCTACAACTCAGCAACAGATTAAGTAAACTAAGGAAAATGAAGCATACATCCTAATGAAAGATCACAAACCCGACTTCCAAAAAACAAAAAAACAAAAAACAAAAAAAACGAGCGACCAGATAAATGAACCCCACTAGGTTAGAAATTGGGAAAATCAGCAAGAATATCGTAGAAAAAAAATCAACCTCAAAATTAAAAGAAAATACAACTTCAACCAATGTGTAATGTTATGACCTTTTAGGCTGTGATCATAGCGTAGTATCTGTTAACTGTGGATTGCAGGGCCAAGGGCCAAAATATTATTATTATTATTATTATTATTATTATTATTATTATTATTATTATTATTATTTGATTTGAGCGACGGCTGGTCGCTGGATCAATTATTATGATTAGAAGAATAAAGAATTAAATTGGGGAAAGATGATTGACATATAAATCGCAAAAGAAATGTGAAAGTAGAAAATAGATGTTTGGGGTTTGCATAAACAAATAACTAGATTGGCGTTACATCAGGTTGGTCTGAGACCCGTAATGATTTGACGTTAAGAAACACGTGATGTATGTAGCAGTCGTTAGCTGGACATCGTAGAGAACGGACGACGAAGGTGACGTGGGAGGCGGCGTCACTTTGGACAGCCAAGATGTAAAGAACGTGTAATCTCTGAGATTGCCGGCCAGATCATGAAAATAAATGTTCATAAATAGTTCAGGTATGTGTTGTGTTATTTACATCTGTTAAAAAAAACTTGTCTACAACTGTTTCGATACGTCCACGTCTATCGTTTCCTGTTAGAACTGTTGCATAAATGTTAAAATATACACACTAGACGATCAACTAAATGATACGACGTATATGCATACACGCATTTACACGTACACGAATATACAGATAAAATATAAACCCAACTATGAATCATGTACGTCGTTTTGGAAAATATTCACATACAACATATGGCACGTTTTATAATAATATATATCTCTCACCTGTCTATATAACAAAATAGAACATCTTGGACCCAATCAAATTGTTTACCAACATCAAGAATTAAAAAAGTGCGCCTTCGTGCAATTCGACATCATGGATTACTACCCGTCGATCACGAAGGAGCTCTTCATGAAGGCCATTGAGTTTGCATAAAAAAATACACCTATGTCCCAGAGAGTGATATAGATATAACCATGAAGAGCCGCACTACAGTTTTTATTAGCAACGAGGAACAATCAACGAACTGGCTTATTTGGTTGGTTGGTTTTGCTTTACGGCATATCAACCCTTTTCAGATTATTTAATGCCGAATTCAGTGATTTTGAAGAACAATTTTTTAATAGAGCATATTTTTTTTTTTTTTTTTTTTTTTTTTTAAAGTCGGTTTCTATTTAAACAATAGTTGGGATCCTAACAGGTACTATCAGTCAGGGCCAGAGTGGATCTCGGGGCAATTAAAGGGTGGTTCCACACTCCCCAAAGCCCGCAAGCTGGGGCCTCACCATCGGATTTAATTTAAGGTCATACCTAGGACCGAAATGGCTTATTATATATATATATATATATATATATATATATATATATATATATATATATATAATGTTCGCAGGGAGATCCGACGTTTTCCGAGATTGAATGAGGATCAATGTTCCACCTTCCTACGCTTTTATTATCGAAATCGGTGAAATTTCCCATTTTATAATCAAATTGAACCATTGCTGCTCCAGTTAAGGACTCATACGCAATGTGCTGGAATGAAGCTTTGCATACCTCCCACAATGACTTAGTCCACAATGCAACTTGATTTTATAAAATTATCGGAGAATAATAGCTTCATTTAAAGTTTAACCAAAATCCCAACTGTCGATTTTATGAAAATAATTTTACATAATCATTTGAATTAAACTTAAAGTACAAAAGTCAAGTATTGCGTTCAATTGCAATTTATAAAGTAATATTCATTGCAAAAGCGCTCTCTTATAAAAAAAATCTGCAGTTGATTTTATAGGCTGGGCTATATAAGATCAATCTAGTGAGACTTCGACTCCAATGTTTTTATGCATGAAAATGGTTCCACTGTAATTGTACCGGTGTAATGATACAAATTATAAATTGTGATAACATCAAGTTTTGTCTTGATCGTCCCAATGAGTAAATCAGATTCGAGTCATTATTTTTCTCCGCCATTTTAGTTTTTTTCTTTGTACATTATTTTTTAACTACATTTTTTTTATATCCAGCTGATTAAGTTTGTTTTCACGACCTTTATCAGTTACATGGTTCAAGTTGATAGCAAAAAACGATAAGCGTTCAGTTTTATTACATTTCATCCAACCATACAACGCAAGGAGTTCTAATCTAACTTTATTTATTTTTTTTTAAGTCCTCGATTCATCTGATGGTTTTATTGTATAGAATGACTGGTGGGAGAAAAGGCGGGAATTTGTTAAATATGGCGTAAAATAAAAAAACAACAACAAATCAATGTAATATATATATATATATATATATATATATATATATACATATATATATTGGAAGCTTTGATTTGCAGGGATTGTAAATACGTCTAAACATTTCTAAAAAAAATGTTTGTCTGTCCGTCTGCGAGGTTTTTGTTTTAAATGCGCTTGTCAGCGATAAACATATATTTCAATATCTTTATCTTATTCTGGACGCATCTCATTTGCATAAGAGTTTTTATTATTTTTTTGTCATTCAATGCGTAATGCTTACTTTTGGTTTGTCATGCTTATGTTTAAAATAGAATTTTCGTTTCTCTCTAATGTTGAAGTTGGAAATGAAAATTTTTTGTTGGTCTGTCATCCTTACGTTTGAAATAGAAAATTTGTTCGTCTGTTATGCTTAAATTTGCAATCTCATTTTTGTTGGGTTCAGATTGAATAGGTAAATATTAATATTCGTCTAAGCACATTTCTAAGCGACTCTCTTCATCGATCGTTTTGTCTCTGTAAACTCATTTTCCCGCGAGGGCTGCGTTTGACACAAAGTCGGTATTTAATGTGAGGAAAACCACATACCCCCCAAAACAAACACTCTGGATGTAGACTAAACTAAAAGCTGCCCCATCATAGAAACGTTTCTCACACTGTCACTCTTAACTATGAGACTAAGAATTTTCGTACGTAGCATTTTCATTAGAAGTCTCTCTTTTTAGAAGCCCTCTCAGTCTGTCACGTATAGGTTTTAAATAACGTTTTAGCTGCCCCCACTTAAGACACAGAACGTCAACCCGCCCGTCTGTCACACTTACATCGTCAAATTTAATTCTCGTCTGCCTGCAATGTTTAGGTTTGAATAAATAAATTTGTCGGTCTGTCACGCGATTGAATCGGTTTAGATTCGCTTGGCACCTGTACGCTGGTGCTCCAGGATCAGGCTCTTTGAAGATACTAGTTTCCTGATCTACAATGCACCAAACATTTAAGTTGTTTTTCTCCTTTGACTTTGCAAAACTCAATCATGTTCTGCACAGTCAAAAACAAATACGACAATCGTACTCTACAAAACAACCAAACCAACCAGCATGAATGAAAAAACTTGAAGCGTAAAACCTTTTTCGAAAATTAACCCGAAACTAGTTGATTTGCCTTAAAACAAAACAGCTACTTCCGACAGGGAAATCTTCCAGAATATTAGAATGAGGCTAACAAGTGATACACCTTGCCCAAAGTCTGGAACTGTGCAAGATTTCGCATCTCTACGGCATAATCATGCTGACACACCGGTTCTTGTTAGATCACCGAAGTTAAACAACGTTGAGCCTGGCCAGTACCAGATGGGTGACCATTTAGGAATACCAGGCGCTGTATGTATTCGGGTAAGCAGGTATGTATATTAAGATGAACACGCCTTTCTTGCACGGTTCCAAACCGTGGGTAAGGTGTATCACTTGTTATTGTGCTTCCTCTTTTATCGTGGCATATTCATGCCATAGATGAAATCATAGTTAGTGTTCTCCATAGGCTTTGGTCCATTTTTGGTCCGATTCCTTTGAAGACATCATATGATTTTGAACTTGAGAGAATACGTGGGTTGGGTTACCATTACCTTCCCCAGTGCAGTGGCATTTGACTCGCATGTTTGCACCTATTCGTTGCCTTTAGATCATCCGCATAGCTGCAGTCGAATAACGTAACTCTAAATATAATAGAAGAGTTGATCTGCTAGAGATGCATTCCTCTCCACGGCCATTCAATGTCCTGCTGCAGACGTAATCAAAGTTACCTTCTCTTAGACACACTAAGGGTGCATCTCTCCAAGTGAATTAATACGCCTCCAGATACCATCCTGAAAATTTCTCATGACTCAGCGTGGTACACGCAGAAGTCACAAAATGGTTACTTATCTGGTACTGGCTCGGCTTATCGTTGCTTAATTTCGGTGATATAGAGCAAACCTCTGTGTGATTGTGCCATATATATCACTTGTTAGTGTCACTCTGATATTCGGGGGCAGATGCAGGTGCTCAGCATTGGTGGAGGCTATACCTCTAGGAGAGAGGGGGGCTCTATTGAAATCAAAGCAAGGTAAAGGGAGCTGATTGTCCTTGTACGACAATCTTATGATATCACAAATAAAACACTTGTTTTTTTTTTGTTTTTTTTTTTACATTGGAGGCACCACTTATCAAGGCCCGAAAGCCGTTTGAGGATAAAGGTTAATGAGTGTAAAATGATCGGTGATACAAGAGCGTAATAATCGGTAATGTTGGAAATTGAGTAGAATTTAAATATTTAAGACTGCTCAACAAGAACTTGTTTACATTGGACTTGAAAACGACCATGCTGTAGCCAGCTGGAAAGCAACCCCATGGTTAGTTCTACAAACCGTTAGTTTTAGGAATGAGACCTTGTCCAAAGAATTTGAGTTTAGTTTTAGACACACACACACAAGGTTCGTAAACTTTTTACATAGCGGCACACTATTGAGTTCTTTAATTCGCACGAGATACATATTACAAAAAATAAATCAATATGTTCTACTCTTAAAGCCTTTTTACACAATCTATATAAATAAAACAAATGTATGTTTGCATGTGACTGTGTGAAAATATTTAACCTATAAACTTTTAAAGTAATGGCCACACAACACTGAAATAAACAGGAAATAATAATCATACAGCAAAAATAGTTTGTAATGAGTCAAATATTCGATGAATAACGACGAGAGAAATATGTAAACAAGCTGAAATGAAAAAAGCGTTAATTTTAACTTGCCGACATATTTCTATTACTTTTGCGCATTCGCAAATTCATTTATAGCTTGAAGTGGTTTAATTTTACATCTTTGATATCTATCTGCCCGGTTGGCACGAACGGTAGGGAAAGCGGCTGGAACGCTAGATGTTTTGATTACGATTTTAGCTGCTGACACCAAGTATTTTTTGAAACTTTTGAAATTAGTACTCTCTCTCTCTCTCTCTCTCTTCATCCCTCTCTATATAATTTATTTATTTATACAAACATTAATGGCTACATATGTGCATACATGTTTCTGTAATCACCCATTTAAAGGAGACTACGTAATCAGGCCAAGAATTTCCCTCGAAATTTCGAGGGAAATTCTTGGCCTGATGACTTAATATATATCAATTAACGTTTGTATAAATAAATTTAATATATCTGCTTTGTTTACTCATTGAACGCTTTTTGGTAGACACATGTTGTTTCATTGGATGTACTTCTAGGAAACCAAACTATATATATATATATATAATCTCCAATAGTTAATTGGCCCTATAATAAAAAGGTGTATTTTACGACCGGGCAAGGCCAAACGCCCCCACTAGTAAAATAATAAAGTTTAGCTTAAAGATTAGAAGGAACGGGTTAGGGTTAGTTGTCTGTTTATCAAACTTGAAACCATTGTTTCACAAGACAACACACATAGGAGAAAGAATGTGTGTATGTTCAAGTGAGTGAAATCTAAAACTTAAGTAATCATCACTATACAACTTAAGTAATCATCACTATACAACCGATAAAATTTAGCTTTTTAAAAACAAAGTTATAATATCATTATTGTCATCATTACATTTTCTTTTTAGAAATTCGTCCATAATTAAAAGTGAATAGAATATAACATTAACTTAAATAATAAAGCATCATAGTCTAACGTGTTCTTTTTAAATTCATCAATTAATAATATAGTTTCCCTATTAAATTTTTATAGTCTAACATGTTTTTAAAAGTTTTCATCAATTAATAATAGTTTCCCAATTAAATTTTTATCATAGTCTAACGTGTTTTTAAAAAAATTTCATGAATTAATAATACAGTTTCCCAATTAAATTTTTTTATCATAATCTAACGTGTTTTTAAAAATTTCATCAATTAATAATATATATAGTTTCCCAATTAAATTTTTATCATAGTCTAACGTGTTTTTAAAAAAAAAATTCATCAATTAATAATATATATAGTTTTCCAATTAAATTTTTATCATAGTCTAACGTGTTTTTTAAAAAATTTCATCAATTAATAATATATAGTTTCCCAATTAAAACGCTTAGTTTACAACATCTAGATATTAGATAAGAAATACCGAGAAAGAATCTGGTGATCTTTTAAACATAGTAGATAATATAAAAGTTAAGAACACTTACCAATGTTTATTGTTATGTAAAATAAAATCTTTAACAAATCGAACGAACGGTTTATAAACCATTTTTGTCTTTTTTATCGTTTAAGTATCTCGTACATAATAATGTGTGAGCTAATATTTCTAATACAAAAATCTTCAGTTATAACGATAAGTTTACCAGTAATAACAATTTGTTACTTCCACCTATAACCTCTATAACCTATAACCACCTATAACCCATTCCACCTATAACCTATTAACCAATGTGCAACAGCGCAGTGGTTGGAAAATGCACTCTACGTCTGTCCGTCAATATGTTTGTCGATTTGCTACACAAGTTTAAAATAATACTTAAGATCTCACTTATATTTTTAAACTTTTTTTGTGCTTTAAACAACGCAGAACTGCACGTCTGTGGGACTGTCTTCCTTTTGCCTGCTTTCCAGCTGACTACAATATAGTTGTCTTCAAGTCCAACGTAAACAAGTTCTTGAGGAACCGTTCCACTTAAGTTAACAAGACGCTTCCCCAACCCCCTATATCCATGACAAATAGAACCCTACCTGAGAATTCTACCTTCAAACACCTCGGCCTAACTAACTAGGCAATATGAACTGGAACAAATACATAGAGGACATTGCAAAGACTGCTGCAAAGAAGGTGGCTTCCCTCTATCGAGCTAGAAAACTACTTACACCTGAGCGTATCCTGTACCTTTACAAGACCACCATTCGCCCATGCGTGGAATATTGTTGCCATATCTGGGCTGGTGCATCTACCACTAGTCTCTGCCTCTTAGATAAAATAAAAAAAATAAAGAGTTGTCAATCTAATCGGTCCCACTTTGTCAACTAAGCTCCAGCCCCTGTCTCATCGCCGCAATGTTGCGTCACTGTGCCTATTTTACAAATATTTTAATGGAATATGTTCTGATGAACTCGTTTCACTTGTACTCCCCTCGACGTACATATCCTCGACAAACCTGCTTAGCAATAAGATCTCACCCCTTCACTGTTGTCCGCAAATGCAAGAAAGCTTTCTATTCTAATAGTTTCTTCCCTCGAACTTTGAATTCCCTTCCTTCTGCCTTCTTCCCTGACTGTACTGATATGCAGAAGTTTAAATGTAATATAAACAAATATTTTGTTAATCTTTCCTAGACATGGTCCCAAATAGTAGCCTCTTATGTCCAAGTGGCGATATGCTTTGCAAGAGGTGAACATGAGTTAAAAAAAAAAGCAAATTTACCGAATTTCCATTACTAACGATTACTATATTGTCCAATTGACTACTCTACACTCTTTAACCCTTATCCTCGAGTGGCCTCTGGGCCGTGACAAGTGGTGACGCCTATGTAAAAAAAATTGTCACTTTGGCTAACAGGAGACTTTGGGAGCTGCGCAGCAAGATGTCTGTTCAAATTATATTTAAACTTCTGCCGATTAGTACAGACAGGAAACAGACCATCCAACTGACGGTCTGTCACGCTTGCCTTTGAGATATTTTACTTGGAAGCAGAATTGCAAGGGCGCATCTTAATTTAGATTCTATGTTTTCCATAATTCCATAAATAGGTTTGTCTGTCTCGCACAACTAAGTTCGAAATAACATTTTTATCGCTTGAACGTAAGGAGCTTCTATTTGGAATCGTGTCTAACAAGAAACTATGGGAGTTGAGCAGGGAGATGTCTGTTCACATTACAGCTAAACTTCTGCGAGGTTGTACGGAGTGGAAGGATAAAATTGTCGCCATAGAAAAAAACGCTTGATTCTATTTTAGTTTGATGAAAACAGGCTAATAGTAAGCCAGTTGTGTACAAATCCTAAGAGTGATTAGAGCCTTCGATCATGTATGAAAATTACAATGTTCAACGAGCCAGATCGGAGATGCGCCGCAATACAACTCATGCTCTCTACCGATTCAAGTTATTAACAGGACCATTTCCAGCACCCTCAAAATGCATCGCTGGATTTCCACGAATGACAGGGTTGTGTCCAGAACCTAGATTCTAGTAAAGCAACTGGCCCTGATGGCATCCCAATTATAGTGTTAAAAAAGCTTCAACGAGAACTTGCTCCCATACTAACGAAACTGTTTAAGCGCTACCTTAAGGAGAAGTGCTTTCCGACTCCCTGGAAGACCTCATCAGTTTGCCCTGTATTTAAGAATTCAGGTGATAAGTCATCTCCCTCTCAGTACAGGCCTATAAGTCTCCTGTGTGTTATGAGTAAGTTGCTGGAATCCATATTAAATAGAGAAATAGTCAACCACCTCAGCAGGAACAACCTTCTTGGTGACACACAATATGGTTTCCGTTCTGCAAGATCTACCGCAGATGTGTTGACGGCTATATCCCACAGGATTAGTGAATCTCTTGACAAAGGCTTCCTTTCTAGGGCAATTGCTCTTGACATATCAAAGGCCTTCGACAAGGTATGGCATAAGGGTCTACTTCACAAGATTTCCAGCTACGGTATAACTGGAAATGTTTTCTCAATCATTAAATCATTTCTCTCTAATAGGCTCATAAGAGTAGTGGTAGATGGACAAAAATCGAAGGCCTGCAATATAAATGCTGGAGTCCCTCAGGGGTCAATCCTGGGCCCAACTCTCTTCCTGATCTACATCAATGACCTCCCTAAACACATACTTAAATCTTTCGTTGACATCTTTGCTGATGACACGACCATCTACGGCAACACATCAAAGGCTGTAAATGACAAAGTTCTCTCTGCATCTCTCTCCTCTGATCTTGATCGCGTGGTTCAGTGGGGGAAGACGTCGCTGGTTACCTTTAATGCATCCAAAACCAAATTCCTATCCTTACATCATCAACGCTCTGATCCCCATCTGGCATCAACTGAGTGGCTTCCGGGCCTTGATAAATGGTGATCACTGTGTAAAAAAAAAAAAAAAAAAAAAAAAGGGTGATGAAAACAAAGTTTCCGACCACGGTTATGATTTTAGGTGTAGTTTCAAGTGAGGGCGGCATCATGTCACTTAACATCTTCGAAGTCTGGTTGAAAGCCAACATCAAAATGTACCTGAATATGCTGAAAGTGTGGTGATCCTCTGGTGCAATCAGGTAGCCACTGGCAGACCCTGGGTGTGGCAGCTGGACTCGGTGCCGGCCCACAAGTCCGATGAGGCCCAGACTTGGTTTCAGAACGAGTACTATGACTTTGTACCCTTCTCTCACTGGCCTCTTCTTCCCCGACCTGAACCTGTTTAACTATTTCGTTTGGTCATACGTCGAAAACATTACCAGCATGATCCTCACAACACCGAAGTCAGCCTGATCACCGCCATCCGCCGAGTATTCGCCGAGCTCCCGCCGCCGCTTTTGGAGAAGGCATGCTCCCAGTTATCGAAACGGTGATTAAGGCTGTAGGCAGCTTCATTCGGTTGATATCAGCCGTACTACATAATTAAGTTACTTGAATTGATATTTTCAATAAAAGTTTTAAAAATAAAGGTAGTGTTTTATCGTTCCACCCTGGGCACAAGGAAAACAGGAAGCAGAGAGGAAATTCCAAAGTCAAGCAGTCCGATTAAAGAAGCTTTTTTTTTTTTTTTTTCGGCATATAGGGACCTCGACAGTGAAGCGGTAGGAGTTTGCCTCTTGTTGAGTTTGTCGAGAAGGCATAAGTGCAATGAGTTTTTCGGAACACATTCATTAAATACTTGTAAAGAGGCACAGGGATGCTACATCGCAGTGGTTGGAGCTTGGTCGATATTACGGGACTTATTAGATTTGAGATCCTCTTTTGGACTCTTTCTAAGAGAGAAGGAAGGAGAAGTGGTAGATGCACCATCCCAGATGTGGTAACAATACTCCATACATGTGGGAATTGTGGCTTTGTGAAGACATTCTCTCTGATGCAAGTAATTTTCTAGCATGGTAAAAGGAAGCCACGTTCATTGCAGCAACCATACATCTCTAAAAGATATATACTATCCAATTACCGGTCTGTAACGCTTACCTTTACTATGGAAGCAGAATTCAAAGAACGCACCTTACTTTAGATCCTATGTCCCTCCGTCGATAGGTTTGTCTGTCGCACACAATTAAGTTTTAAATAGCATTTTCATCGCTAAACACGCAATTCGAATTGACGTATCTTGCATATACCCAACTTCGTTTTATAGTGTTTTTGTTTTTGTATTTCCTTATTTCGTTTCTGACCGTCTCCTCCCAAAGTTTTACTGCGTCCACTGTGATTTAATTGTGTATTTTTCAAATGTAATTCTTTTAATGGCGTCCGACTTAAGTGATTTTGTAACTCGACGCCCTTCTGCGCCATCTTCGTTTAAAAACAAAATACATCAACACTAAAAGCGGGGAAAGATTAGGTGAAAATGAGAAGTTAATTCACGCGACGTGATATCAAGTTTTACTCTTACGTTGAGATTCCGTTTTTTTTATAGTTTGAAACGAATACCAGCGTCAAAAGACACGATGTAAAGAACATGATGATATTAAGGGGACCCGTTTATATACTGGCTGAAGCCGTCGTTTAGATTGCGTGGGGTATGGCTGTGATGCCGTGTTCGAGTCTTGTCGGATTCGTAGCACGACTTTCGTTAAAGATATAAGCAACATTCGCGTGCCCTCGCAATCCTGTGAGTATGATTTTATTAACATTTCCTCCAAAGCGGTAGAAAGTGAAAAAAAAAGAGGAAAAGTCATCACAAAAAGACGAAAAAGCCGATCAGCAAAATAAAGGTAAATGAAATGAGGTTAGTAAAAAGATATGAGAAGAAAATGGTTTAGCAAGATGCACAAAGGTCATTTAAAATAGGATTGTTAATCAAGCAGTGAAAGTGACTAGGACAAAGGAATTTACACACACGTCACTATATTTAAAGTTAATTTACGACTAGTGTTAGGACGGTGAAATGGGTTTTACGACAGTTTACCGCTATTAGGGACAGTGTATTCATTCTTTTTGCCAACTCTTATCCTCAGCTTCATAGTTGTTCAACACGTTTCGGCCAACTCATCCTCTGGCCTTCTTTAAGTGATTAACTGCGACTGGATTAAAATACTGATGTCCGTACCGATTGGTATTATTATTTGGCATAAATTATGAAACCACATCTAAAATGGTTTAACAATATAAATAAATAATAAAAAAAAATACCATTCAGTTCCGACTCGACAATAGAAAACAAGATAAGAACACAAAATTGGATTTGTAAGACCATAAAATTAAACCTGGACCACTCTTTGGGGCCCGTGGCGCAGTAGATAGGGCCGTCGAATTTTTACGGTTAAATGTGAACATTGTCTGAAAAGAACGGTTTACAACTTTACCTAAAGCAGGTTAGAGGATGAGTTGACCGAAACATGATCAAACAACAAAAACTATAAAGATAAGAATAAGCTTGCAAAAAGAATGAATGCACAAATTTTGAAGCTCATCTCAAAGGATTAAAAAAAATAATAGTTGAAGGCAATTTATGGATAGTCTTGAGTTTACGACAGGCAATAAGTTGCGGCTTGGACCAAGTTGAGGAAGCTTTATGAGCGAGATGAGCTGACGAAAAAGAGGCATCGAGAGATGACTAAGATGTGAACGTTCGTATTTAGAGGGTCGTTTTCCGCGATGGTATCACACACGTATCCAAATCCCAATTGATATCTACGGAATGTGTCAGGGTTTGTGTTTTCAGGTTGTTTCTTTTTTGATACTTGTGATACAATGCTTCACGGCATTCACCAATGTGTGAGAAACGACAACACGGTTAGATGACAGAAAAGGAAACGATGACACACAGAAAATATGATGGGAGGGGAGAGGAAATAAGAGAAGAACCACGACTACTACTACTAGTAGTAGGAGTAGTACTATTATTATTAGCATCTGTTTTATCCTCAGAGAGGGAAAAATCTGGTGAAATTGATTTTTAATGGTCCCTTAAATTATAAATTTACTTTTAACGGTCCCATTTATGCCAATAGTACATGCACCGTTTCCATCATTTTTTTTTATAGTATTGACACCCGAACTTAAGGTTAGTTCTTGGGTTAACTAATGGTGTGCGTTTTGTTGTCGAAAGGGAGCACATATCTCGCATATGTATGTAGAGTAGATTCTGGCTTGGATTGGGTGCAAACGGTGTCGAATCGTTGGGAATGTCAGCTGACAAGTAAAAAGGATGCAAGTGGTAAATGAGAAAATAGAAATCAATCATTGTTGTGAAAAACAGGGTCACCAGGTAGAAAGTTCTAAATTAAACAAAATGTTGTCGTGAGCAAAAGAGAGAAAAACAACGAACGAAGTGTATTTACAAGTTTCTAGGACCGACCTTCACTCTAGACCTAAAATAGAAGACTCACTTCAAATCAAGTTCGCTGAAAAAAAAATGGTTGGATCATTCTACCGCTCCAGTGGGTATTTCACTTCTGACGCAATTATCTACATCTAAAAGAGCTAAATACGTCATAAGATGGACTACTGCTGCGGAGGTGCTGTCGCAAGCACCCTCTCCTGCATTGAGAGAGAACAAAACCGACTTCAAAATCTAGTAAGCGATGCCAGAATAAATGTCTTGGCTTTCGGGCCAAGATCAAAGTGTAGTATCTCTTTTGCTGTTGCAGTTAAGTTAATTTGTCTTCGTCAATGGAGGGGAAACCCTCTATATTAAGACGATTATTATTTTTGGTCCTCGCTAGAGTGCCGCTTTTACCTTTTGGGGGGAGAGCTGTCCCCCCCCCACACACACATTAAAAGATGACCTCGTGTAACATTTTTCTTTCGTGGGGAAGCAAATAAATACTAATACATGTCATTATTTTCTCTCTACTCGATCAAAAGTTTCATTGCAGGTGCTTCTTGCAAAACATTCACAACGTTCGTCTAGCTACAACCACTATCAATATTTCCCCTTTCTCTCTCTTTCTCCCCAAAACTAAATGAAAATTCTATGAGCAAAGTTTCTTTCCAAATTTGTGATTTTCAATACTAATCAAGTTATGCCCAATCACTACCATTCATGACCACCAATCATCACGGAAATCTTTACTTTAATTTTTTCTCCCTTCGTTTTGAACTAAAATGTTTGAACCTGTTTTTACTATATCATATGTGACGTCATCGTATATGATGTCATTACGTGTGACGTTATCACGTATGACGTCATCAGCCATACTGTGAGTTTAGGTTTTGCCCTTGGCCGAATGAAAGAAAACCATCAGAAATCACAACAGTCTCACCTTTAAGCTTCAACGTAAATTTTATTAAAGTAAAAAGATCCAAATTTCAAAAGATGTGTCAACTTTAGCTATCTGCCAAGCTGGGCTGGTAACACCCGGAAAGGGTAATAGTTCATAGTTAATCATTGCGTAATGCTGGATACAATACTCTGCTGTCGAAGAAAAGCTGCAACAGGTCAATGAGTTAAGGGATGCCTTCAAAAGATGGACGCTGCTGTTTGGCAGTCCTCGTGTAGTTCACTGTAGATAACCGTCCGAATAGCGGACAAAGGACAGGTCAAAATGTAGACCTTAATTTCGTCTCTGAAAGACATCATGAGTAATAATGAAAGTAAAAATTCACAGAGAACAACAGTGTGCGATGTATATAATATTTCGTCCAACATAAGGACATTGTCATTTGCAAATGATTACATTTCACCCACATTAGGGCATTACAAAGGAGTTTGGAGGCCAGAAGCCTCGAGTGAGTTTTCGTACGCTCATTCCGACCTGTTGTCTCTGGGAAAACTTCTGGGCTGAAATGATAAATTTAGTGCCAAGAACAGTCTCGACAGTTAGTAAGAACAAACAATCTGATATGTTCAAACAAAATCGTCTGCGGATTAACCGACCAATGAGGAGCCTGCTTATTTCTGCAGAATTTCTCACAATAAATAATATTCGTCACGTATGTCATGGATGATGGCGTCATATATGATGACGTCACATATACGTATATATAATTATTCAAAATAGGATATATTTGAAGTTTTAAAGCAGATCCGGTGCCCATAGTACACTTAAATATAAGGGCACTCAGAGATTCAGAAGAACTTCCATTGTCTTTCACAGAAAATTTTATACATATATAAATTTAATAAAAATGTGATATGTTTATAGTTTTAAAAAGGTTGTATCTTGATATCTCTTTAAGGGGCGTACCGAAGTTTAATTCAATTTTTACGGTATATTTCATTTCATTACTTAAATGGTTAGCTTAAAGTAGAGAATAGTTAACATGTTAAGAATAGGGTTTCTAAATAATAACTTTTCAACATGGCGTATAAATTACAGAAGTTTTTTTATTTTCGCTCAAATCTTACTCTAGTACAACATCTTTCGTAGTAAGGGGTCCTTTTTACGCTAATAAAGCCAGGTTGCATGTAAATACAGACATATTTTCGTAAAAAAGTAAAAATATACTTGCGCATCTACATTCAGATAAATATCGGAGGGTCGTTTTTACTTTTTTATTTTATTATTGTAAACGAAATTGCTTTTAGTATTATTTTTACTTAATCTTTGGAATCCTTTGAAAAGAGGTTTCATTTGTGTATTCCATTTATTTTGTCGACTGTTAATCTCATCTTCATATTTCCCCACGTTTCGGCCAATTCATCATCTGGCCTTCTCATTGCGTTTAGTACTTATGCGATTTGTGGACCGTGCTAATATATATATATTTCAGATTTAGCGCTAGAATATATGACGAGAGTATCAAAGAGCTGGCATTAATTTGTATACAAATCAGCGATAGTTTCGTAATACAAAAGGGAAGAAAAATCAGCGAAACTTGGGCGGATAAAAATGTTTTAAAACCCCAATCAATATGAAATATCAATAATATAATTCACACTGAGATAGTACTGCAGTCATAACTGGAGAGGTGAAGCTCGGAACATTTTTTTTTGGTTTTGACAGAATACGAAATCGATTTCGCAATTTGGTGAAGAGTGATGTTTTCTCGTCCCTACAGCCTTATTCACTCACTTAGGCTATCTGTCTTTCTCTCTCTCTCTTTCTCTCTCTCTCTTTCTCTCTCTCTCTTGTATCGTTATCTTCATGATAGATACTCCAGCTGTTAAACATTCGTTGCAAGAACTCGATCGGCTTTTCTGTTCTCGCAAGGAAACCCCATGTATCGCTCTTGGAAGCGGAAGTCAGCAGGAGTACTAACAGCTGTCGAGAGGGCATTGAATTGCCGAGAATATGGCAGAATAAATCTAGAGGTTAGCCAAGTTCCAGCTGTCGACACTGAAGCATTTGTCGTAGATAAACAGCTGTTGCGCTTCGATCTACTGTTGGGGATTGATTAGTGTAGTTTATTTCACGGTACCAGGCAAAGCCTAAACAGATGTGTTTGCTATCTCGATCGACAAGCCAGACTTTAGTGTGACTTATGATCACAGTCACACAGAATGTACTACATTCCTAGAAATGGGCAGTCATTCTCACAGTGAACTGAGTAACAGCGTGCAAGAATACACAGTGCCTTGTCATCCCAGGGATGCCTATGAATACGAGATCCAACGGTGGCAGCAGAATGGCCAGCTGGTACCATCTTCAACAGAAGCTTGGCCCACATAAGCGTCTAATTCCCTTAATGGCGGTCGTATAGGAGCAGAAGTAAAAGGTGTGTCCGCTGCTTGACTACCGGAAGTTGAACGAGTTTGCAGGTGCTTTAACTGCCAATGCAGAAATGTGCAGAAACAAGCGAGTAGCTGCGATACCGAGTTAATGTGTCGCTTATGGATCTGCGAAATGCGAATCTTCAAATCCATGCCGACAAGGCGCTATGAAGGTTTCAAACAGTTATTTTTCGGAGCCATTGCTCCTGTTGGGATTTGGGCTGAATGTGGCGCCATTTATTATGAAGTTTGTTATAGACGCTATCATATCTAAAGACCATGTGACCAAAAGCGCCACATCAGCATATGTTGATGATATTTTCATTAATGAAAATGTAGTCAACATTTTTTAGAGGATGGTTTGGTTTTTAAGGATCTGGTGCGACTGAGATGGAGCCAAATTCTTGGCTTGCAAGTCTGAGAAAAAGATGGCACTCTTCGATGGAAACGAGAAAGTCTAATTCCGGAAATCCCTGATGAATTGACCCGCCGGTGCGTACTTTCTCTCTGTGGGACAATCGTTGCTCACTTCCCCGTATATGAATGACTGCGGGTGGCAGTTGAATTTATCAAGCGCCTAGCAACTGCAGTAACAAAGGGCTGGGATGGCAGAATAAAAAACGCGTCACTCTATCACATATTAGCAGAAACGTTGAGCAAAGTACGAGAAGCAGATCCGTTGGAGTAGGTTGGTGTATGGACGGCAAAGAAATTAGTCTGGATGGATGCGAGTTGCATAGCCACAGGAATGGCATTGGAAACAAATGGAATGGTCATCGAGGATGCGTGTTGGCTACGTCCAACTAACAATGCTCAGCACATCAATCTAGCTGAACTCGACACGGCACTCACTGAAGTCAATTTGGGCCTTCAATGGAAAGAACAGTCATACTTGGTCACTGATTCGGTGTACGTGCACCAGTGGATTTTCAACACTTTAACTGGAAAAGCACGTGTGAACACGAGAGCAGCTGGTGAGATGCTCATCAGGCGACAGTTAGGAACCCTGCAATCGATGGCGAAAGAATATAGATTGGCCATCGATGTAAAACTCGTAAAATCCTGTCAGAACCACGCAGATACTCACCAGAGTGCCGCACAAGCTGATGGATCTACTCGAGGAATGAGGAGAGCCAGTGGTCGAGAGTTGCTCAACAATAGGGCAACTGAATGGCTGACATCCATAATCAAATTGGACATCCAGGTGTAAAACGAACTTTATATTTTTCCAGGTCAGTTGACCCGCAAGTGTCTAAAGAGACTGTTAAATTTGTTTGTGAATGCCTGAGAAACCCGTCGATCAATAGATCCGGCACCTGTTTGCTTGAAAAAAGAAAAACTCAGCGTGAGAAAAAACTCGAACGGGTTAGCGATGGACATAACCCACCACAATGGGGATAACTTTCTATCATCGACTGTCGCACCTCTACATTTGCAATATGGCGGTCACTGCGTCGAGCAGATGTGACCACCTTTATCCGACAGTTGGAGAATATTTTCCTTATACGTTGCGCGAGTTAACTACAATCTATTAAGGAGGCCTTGCGCAGCTTCGGTTGCTTAGAAACTCTTGACTGGACGATCATAATCGAGGGCAATCAATCTGACAGAAACTTGGCCATTTTGGTGACCTTTCATCTGCTTGAGCTGAAGTATTGGGCCGTGGTAGTCCTAAGAGTTCCACCCGCTTAGGCCTTAATGGTTGGAGTTATTTTATTGTTAATGGCCTGAGGCGCCACAACCGAATAATACCGATGAGACTACCCAAACAATTATTAATAGGACAGTTTTTTTTGGGGTTTTTTTTCTCAGTTGTCTCCATCTTTCTGCCTTGTGCCGTATGTGATTTAAAAAAATAAATACCTAGTCTATTGCGATTAATGCAGAGCTTAATGGAGGAACCCCAGTAAGTCTTTCGATGATTTGTTTTTATTAAAGTCACCCCAGAGAAGACATAAATCACTGGACGTAAAGGAACTAAAAAGAATGAAAGCTGGTTATTGCAAAGAAGAGGAATACTTATGGACAAAAGTCTGGAAAAAGCCAAAGTTATAGGTAGGAGGAAAATAGTCAGCAGAAAGAGTTCAGCACGATTGCTGTTCTTGGTAAAATACTCATGGAATAGGGGTTTGTATTATAAAGACGTATCATAACAACGAATTGATGAAGCATTTATAGAAGAGAAGTCGAAGAAGCCTGTCCAAACCTTTCAATTCAAAAACCAGATATTAGTACTTTGCTCAAATTCGAAAGCTTGCAGGTAATTGGAACAGGTATTGGACAATGATAATCTTTACTTTGAAGAATGGTTTTGAATAAATCCTTGCAAAAATTATTTGCTACATGCTTACGGCATAGTCACGTTGACACTACGATTCTCGTTAAATTAACGAAGTTAAGCGATGCTCAGCCTTGCCAGTAACAAATGGGTAACCATTTGGGAATATTAAGTACAGTCTCTCTCTTTCCTTTCTCTCTCTTTCCTTTCTTTCTCTCTCTCTCTCTCTCTCTGCCAGTCCGTCGATTTCGACGATGACGCGGAGGTTGGTTAGTGTCCGTGTCGAAGGTGCGATGTGAGTCCGATCGGAGCTCTGAAACCCTGGCTGCAAGTGTAACACACGATGACAGGAAATCCGGGTAGTGATGCCCGTAGTCGCGCTCTTTTTGCTTCCTCTTCAGCAAGAGCACGACCATCAGACTCCAATCGCCTGATTGCATAGATCACGCCGCGGCTTCCAGTCCATCAAACTTGCCGGTACGCCCTCACTCCATCGCCACTCATCTCCCAGCCTAGGCAAAGTAGGAATAAGCAGCTTGCCCAGTACTGCTAGCACCCTCTCCGCTAAAAGCAAAGGTACAGAGACAAGGACGAGCTAGAACAGTCTGCACACATGCAATCAGCCGCATCCGATAGCTGAGGCAGACCCAAGTCGAGTTGTACATCACCCTTGTTGACCGCGTCGGCACTGCGGTACTGGTTCATCTGTTGCGCAAGCCGTTGGGATTCCTTCCTCATCCGCCAAGAGCATCGTTGACCAGGCTTGGATTTTTGTGACCCTAAATAGGGGGACTAGTGGGCGCTACACTTTGCCCAAAGGTGACCCAGCAGCAGATACTAATATAAGCTGGTATGTATAATACCTAAGGGAGCTGAACATCTCCTGTGTTCTGTACATTTATTTATTTTCGTACTTATGAGCAAGGATATAGCACCTGTTAACCTCATCTTTTATACTCTAAGGGGAACTGTTCATAGAATCTCTGTTTAAAGTATACGAAAAAACGGCATACTTACATGTATAAGACGAACTCACGTTGACACACTGGTTCTCGTTAGATTACCGTTTAATCTGGCCAGTACCAGATGGATGACTATTTGAGAATAGTAGGCGCTGTATGTGTTCACGTAAGCGGCTAGGTATAACACCTTTTGCCTTGCGGAGTTGCAGGTAACTTTTAAGCAAAGTGTAGCACCTGTTAGTTTTCCTCTGATATTCTGTGGGATTTCCATACACGGAGTAAATGGAATTCCTTAGCCATGGTGAATGCGATACATCTAGGAAAGGTAGGTTCTGTTGAAAAAAACAAACCGGAAAAAAAAGTCTGTTGGCATTGTACAGAAATCCAGTAGTAATGTCGTAAACAAAACATCAGCTTCCAACCAATACGGAAGTAGTAAGGCCCAGAAAACTGTCATGAGCTTGCTCATGTATTAGGTTGGTGTAAAAATAATGCCGTTTTTTGTTACGTTCAACTTGTATAAAAAAAACGACATTATTTTTGCACTAACCTATATAAATGCGCAGTCTAGTCTAACCGGAAATAGCGAAATATTTTTTTTTTTTTAAATAGTGCTTATGTATGTACTTCAGCGCCAACCAACCTTTTTCGCGTTCCATGTTTTTTCTTGTTTCCTACTTTATAGATTTCGAAATTCTTTTATGTTCGTCAAGTTCACATCACCAAGATAATCGATACGAAGGAGGTTGGGGACGGTTACAACATGCGCTTACATAATAGAGGCCCATCACGTGGCTCCATTAAGGGACGCGGCTATGCTCTCTTACTCACGAGAACAGACAGCGTGGCAAGACCACCGGATCTGCGAATCAATGGGCCAGATATTGTCGTCCGCTATTGCGACTCAAGTGTTTCACGTGATCAGCTGACTGGATGCAGTCACATGACAACAGGAGAGGAATCGAATCACATGTAGAGGAGCACATAAATAAATAAATAAATAAATAAAGCTTCAATTGGAGCACGGGGAGTTAGATATCAGACGCGTGACCAGCTGAGTGTGAAATACGTATTTTTATTAGACAGTTAAAAAAGTTGGAATCACGAGTCCCTTGAGAACAAAGGACCATTTCATAAGGAAATGTATTGATCAAGACTTAATCCTAAGAATGAAATTAGCTTAACATTTTATATAAAAGAACATCACGAATTCAAAAGCTACGAGGTGCCTTAAATAAGTTTTTTTTTATTTACTTGCCTCGCCACGAGGGCAAAGTTAGACACAAGATCGGTTTTTAATGTCGGGGAAAATTCAGCTCCCCAAAAAAGGGGAACTCTGGATAGGAACAGAAATAAAAATTTTCTCAATCATGAAACTTTTTCCTCCACTGACTGAGAACAAAAAAATGTGAAATGTACTATCAGAACAGATACTACACTTTACCTTAAATAAGTTTGAAAACTTTTTTTTCGTCTGGGTATTTTTATGGATAGTAATAAAAAGTTTATTGCAGTACATATTTTAAGATATTCTGTACTAGCATTTCAGCCCGGCGTTGCCCGGGTGTTTGGAAGTGTATGTTGAACAAAGAAAAAAAAAAGCGGTCAATTTTTTTAAAACTTTGACCCCTATTATGACCCCTAAACATTTATTCTTTTGGGCTCTAATCGAGTTATTAAGTTAGATCCATGTCCAAGGAACCTATATCTAAAATTTCAAGTGTTTAGACCGAACATTGTCGGAGGAGTTTGGTAGAGTTCTCAAAGGTCAAATCGTTGAGCTTTGACCCCTTAACGGCCAAATTTCTGGCCGAAAACCGATTTAAAAGATTTTCCCAAATCTCAGTACCCTGTATATCAAATTTCGAGTCTGTAGACAGAAAATTGACAGAGTTATTGTGTTGGAAAATGTACACACACACACACACACACATACACGCACAGTTCATCTTTCTAGATATACTAGCATTTCGGCCTGGCGTTTCCCGGGTGTTTGGAGGTGTATGTTGAGCCAAAAAAGAGTTATTGCGTGGGAAAATGTACATAGACACACAGACACTTTCACTTGTATATATATATATATATATATATATATATATATATATATATATATATATATATATATATATATATGAACTTGATAGTAATCTTAGTCTTCAAATAAATCTCTATCTCTTCTATTATATTAGTCCGGGTACCCGGCGTTGCCCGAGTATTGGGAGGTGTGTATTGAGCAAAAAAAAAAAAAAAAGAAAAAAGTGGTCGTGTGCAGGCAGGCTCGAACTCGTAACGCGAAGGAGAAAAAGAACGCGAAGAAAAAAAACGTGACATCTTTGCCGTTGCGTCCATCGCCAAACCGCAAGTAGCGAAGGTTTAAATTAAGACTAGTCAATCGAAAAGAGGGGATGACTTTCGAAAATATCGGCGAAAAAAGCGACCCCTCCTTGTAGTAAAATGCCTAGTTGAGGGTGAAGGAATTAATGTTTTTGGCCAATTTTTCGATAGTTGTTGTCCGAAGGGTCACGCTTCAAAACGATACCGATCTCGTGAAAATCCGTCGCGTATGTCGAAATTTTTAGCCAAACATACATACATTTAAACAGAGAGGTGAGATTTATATTATAGATAAAAGTGAATTTGTGTGTGTGAGTTCCGTACTCATAGGTTCCGAAACGGCTGAACCTACCTTTTTGCAAATTTCACACAAAGCTAATTTATTTCTGGCAGTGTTCTTAGATCAGTTTTCTACAGAAATTCATCAGATAAGTAATGAAACTAAAAACAAAATTCGATCTTAAAAATAGTTTTTATTCTCTTATAGAAAAATAATTTTTATAAGGGAACATTTTACGTTACACCGGTGGGAAATAATTAGGGAATAGATCAGATAATTCAGAGGAACACATGCCATAATAGTATTTATAGAAAAGACAGAGACTAGCAACGTCACGTCAGTGAGAGAGGTTGCAGAGAAAAAGGGTACAGCCAATTAAATTACTGATACGTTTCTGTGCTTTATCAAGAACATTGAAATGGGACAGAGATTCACCAACTCAAATATGACTATGAATAGTTTGATAGTTTTTGACAGAGGAGGAAGAATTGCTGCTGTCTGGCTCAGCTGTTCTTTTCAAATGATTTTATGTAAGGATGTTGAATCATTTTATGAGATTCATCGTCATTCAATTGCTAATTTATCCATTAATATTTATCTTCAAGTTGTTTTTTATCTTGATAAATGATGGTTCGTTATTTATAGACTTAAATGGTTAACATGCTGTTATATAATAATCTACTACTAATGCTAATACTACTACTGATACTAATACTACAATACAGCAGCTCCAGATGGTATTAATAATACCGCGTCATTTATACTAGTATTAGAATTACAGTATAATTTACATACTGTATCAATAGTACAGTTTAAGTTATAGATTTACTAGTATTAATAGTACAGTGCACATTACACAAATGTTGTATTAATAATACAGTGTAGATTAAACAAATCTAGTATTAATAATACAGTGTAGATTAAACAAATCTAGTATTAAAAATACAGTGTAGATTACACAAATCTAGTATTAATAATACAGTGTAGATTACACAAATCTAGTATTTATAATACAGTGTAGATTACACAAATCTAGTATTAATAATACCGTATACATTACAAAAATCTAGTATTAATAATACCGTATACATTACACAAATCTAGTATTAATAATACCGTATAGTGGACAGATATACTTGTATTTTTTATACCGTGTAATTTACACAAATCTACTAGTATGAATAATACTGTATAATTTACACAAATCCAGCTCGTATTAAAAATACCGTGTAATTTGCACAAGTCCGACAACTTTTCACGTTATATACGGATTCCAAAAAGCACACTCTTAAAACTCTTTCTATTATTCGACCCACTATTGTTCAAGCACCTTTACAACTAACCCATTCATTTTTTAAACTAATAATTCCCGCAAACAGGTTTAACTGGTTCGATGACGTAATAATCCCCCTCCCCGCGTCCCTCAGACGCTAGTAGATCACATAATGACTCAAACAGACGAACGTTTCTGTACACTTACCTTTGTATGGGTTTGGTCGACTTTTAAAGCGATGGAACTGCAGTCTAAAAAAAAAAAAAAAGTGGGAGTGGAAAGAAGAGCTGACGTCATCAGATAATGGTTACCACAAATAATGGCCGACTTAAGCGTAATCGATGCGAGGGACTTGCCAAAGGTTACGATGACCGTGGAAGACAACCCATTTCAATGCCATGGGCAACTATAATTAATTAATGGCGATCCTAAAGGCCTGTGAACATTTGTTCACTGCATTAGTGATTAACATTATGTGTTGACTCTTGTTAACGAGCTGCTGTAGAAAACGTGTCCTTTAATGTAACGTGTTAAGGGAATACGAATCAGGTTAGATGGATAATGAGAGATGAAAAGGATGGTGGATTATATATATATATATATATATATATATATATATATATATATATATATAAAGCTGTGTGTGTCTGGTCACGAATAGGCTCCTATATGGTTGACTATTTTAAAAAACTGATTACATATAATGATAGAAGATGTATCGAGACACAGGAATGGGTATGTTTGATCTGGCAGAACGATAGCTCATTAAAATTGTGAGGTCTGCGTTCGCGCCTGTCCACAAAGTATGGAAACAAAATTAAAAAAAAAAAAACATTTACAAGTATTTTTTATATAGATGTACATAAGAATACTTTGATAAGTATGTTTTAAGTTAAATAGGGATGGTATAATAAAATTGCTGGGTCTGCGTTCGCGCCTGGCCTCCATAGAATGGAAATAGGCACAAACTTTAATAAAGACTTTTTGTATCTATCTGCGTAAGTATACTTTGATAATTATGTTTCAGTTTGAAGAAATATGGTATAATAAAATTATGGGGTTTTCGTTCGCGCCTGACTTCCACAGAATAGAAATATGTCACAAAGTTTAACAAGGTTTTTTTAATATAGATCCACAGAATATTATGATAAGTGTTTCAGTGTTGACAGGTATGGTATAATAAATTATGGGGTTTATCTATATTATTTTTACTTTCATAATATTTTGCTTTGGTTCTGATACCCTCAAATTCGAAGCTATCTCTTTACAACCCTTCCTTTTCATAACCTATCATACTTTCATAAATCAGTTAATTTTCTGTACGCTGTTTTTGAACCCAGTCAACGACGGGTACTTTTGCTAGTATATATATATATATATATATATATATATATATATATATATATATATATATATATATATATAGTGAATAAATGAAAAGACTATGTTAAAAAATTCATGATGTTGACCATCTTATTATTCATTCCTTTAAATCAGTTGACATTTACACTTAACAGTATCTGTTTCGTAGCGCAAAACCAAGCACTTAATTATTATATCAATCAGTGAATCTATTATGCCCTTAACTCATCAGAAGAAATAGCACCACTCAATCCATCAAAAGGAAATAAAGTGTGAAACCGAAATTTTATTCTCGGCATTTGTTGCCGGAACGCCCAGAAAGCAATAAGGTTTGATCAATGCGGGGGTACCCGTTATCAGACAATTTCGCTTTCTCATACGGAAAAGTCAATGAAACACACGTAGACCAAAAAATATCGCGAAAATAGCGTGTAAAAGTTACCCAAATTAAAGATACACACGACTTAGTTTCGCAAATCGGAGATATTATAATCTACGTAGCATATAAAAAGCTCTAAGAAACAGTGGGCCCTATCCGAGCGCCCCACCCCAAGCCTTTGCCGAACATACGTAAAAAATGAACACACACTAAACCACATTTTGCCTTATATATATATATATATATATATATATATATATATATATATATATATCAACAATTCCCCCACTAACTAACAATCACGAGGTTCTTTCCTCAGCAACCGAGAAGGCTAACATGCTTGCCAGTCGATTTGCCTCAAACTCCACACTGGACCCTCTAAACCACCCCCTACCTCAATTTCCTATACGGACAGACGCCACGCTAGACGATCTGAAAATCACCCCTGCTCAGGTCCATGCTATCATAAAAAACCTTGACACTTCCAAAGCATGTGGACCCGACCTCATCCCAGCTGTGCTATTAAAAAAGTGCTCAGCCGAAGTAGCTCCAGTTCTCTCCAAACTCTACAACAAATGCCTTAATGAATCTTGTTTTCCGAGCTGTTGGAAAACTGCTTCTGTATTACCAGTATTCAAGAATTCTGGCGAAAGAACTGACCCATTAAATTATCGCCCTATTAGCCTCCTCCCACTTTTTGCCAAAATATTTGAGACCTTAATTAACCATGCTCTAGTCCAGCACCTTACAGATGCTAAACTTCTGACCGACCATCAATATGGATTTAGACAAGCCCGTTCAACGGCAGACATCCTCACTGTAATCTCTGAACGCATATACCATTCACTGGACAAAGCGGGAGAGGGCAGAGCGGTAGCTCTAGATATATCTAAGGCTTTTGACAGGGTATGGCATGAGGGTCTCCTCAGGAAAATTAGATCTTACGGTATCACTGGTAGAATACTTAACATAATTAAATCCTTCTTAGATAAGAGAAAAATCCAGGTTGTCCTCGACGGTCGTACATCTAAACAATATGATATAAATGCGGGAGTGCCCCAGGGATCTATCCTTGGACCTCTGCTGTTCCTGATATTCATAAATGACCTCCCCGACAAAATTGCCTCTGAGATGGGTATATATGCTGATGACACTACACTCTATAGCAGGCACGACAGGAAAACAAATGAACATATATCTAAAGTAATGGCAGAAACACTAGAGGATGACCTCCAATCAGTAGTGGAATGGGGACAAAAATGGATGGTAACGTTCAATGCCACCAAGACAAAACTGGTCTCATTCAATAATTACAAGAAACCTTCTCTACCACATATAGCAATGGCCAACGACTCTTTATCTGAGAGTACGTCTCTCAAGCTCCTTGGCCTAACGTTCACAGGAAACATGAGTTGGAACAATTACATCGAGGGCATTGCCAGGGCCGCTGCAAGGAAGGTGGGCTCTCTCTACCGTGCTAGAAAGCTTCTAACACCCGAAAGTATCCTGTACCTCTATAAGGCCACTATTCGCCCATGTATGGAGTATTGCTGTCATATTTGGGCCGGTGCATCGGCTACTAGTCTATCGCTCCTTGACAGGGTTCAAAAGAGAGTCGCAAATCTGATAGGCCCTAAACTGGCATCTAAACTTCAGCCTCTGTCCCATCGTCGAAACGCTGCATCCCTCTACCTGTTCTACAAGTATTATAATGGTGAATGCTCTGAAGAACTGCAAGCACTTGTGCTCCCACGACGTGAACACCCTCGACAGACCCGACAAGCTGCAAAATCCCACCCCCACACTGTAGAGATCCCTAGATGTAAAAGATCTTTCTACTCCAGTAGTTTCTTCCCCAGAACAGCTAGAGTTTGGAATTCCATTCCAGGTCACTGCTTCCCCAACTGTACTGACATGCATAATTTCAAGTGCAACGTGAACCAACATCTCGCTGCCCTAATCCCTACATAGTACCCCAGTAGATGTTTCCCCTGATAGTAGCCCCCTACACCAAAGTGGCAATGTGCCTTGTTTGGGGTGAAAATGTAATAAAAAAATATATATATATATATATATATATATATATATATATATTATGCCATTTTGAATTTTCAAATAATATCACTAAAATTTATATTTCCGTATTAACAAACTATATTAATTTTAATATTCGCTACTAAAAGTTATCCTATTTATTATGTTATTAAATTATTATAACATGTCTATATATTTATTTAATTTTATACGAAACTAATTACGAATATATATATATATATATTTGGTGGCTACAGACATCAATTATGGCTATATTCCAACCAAATTTACTTACAACAATAAAACTACTAAAAGGATTAGTTAACCGCTTTCGAACCTCGCTCATCATAGTTATATCGAGAGTCGGATTACTATGAAAAAACCCCAAAAAACAATGTGGAATTGATAATACAGTAGAAGCCCGAGGTGCGGTGATCCTAGGACACGTTTTTTTTCAGGTTACGATGTGGAATACGAAGTTTTTCGGACCCTCGTTACGGTATTTGTCCCGACTTACGTTACGTGTTATAATGTTATTTGATTATATATACATATGTATTATATACTGTACTGTATTTTGTTACTAAGTTTTTAATGCCACATAACAAGGGCTATACTGTAAAGGGAAAAGGAAAATACGAGATGATAACATCAAATAGAATCCATATTAAGTCAAAGGAGTTATTTTTTCTTTACAAAAATATTTATCTGCGTATATCTCTCTATACATACACACATGTATGTATGTATATATATATATATATATATATATATATATATATACATGTGCATGTATGTGTGTATGTGTCTGCATGTATATATGCAAAGTTTGTGGGAACGGATCCAAGCAAACTGTTCAATTGTCAAACATAAATAAAATAAGATTGTAATATTTACTTATTTATGTCTGTGCAAGCAGTGCGCCCGACGTTGCCTGGTGTAGCCCGGTGGTAATATATGCTTAAATATGATATTTTGATGTATGCAGATTTCCTATGTAGCCAATTCTCAATGGTTTATTATATTATACCCAATATATAGTATTCATTTCAAAAGAAAAAAAACAAAACAATGACTTGGGTGCCGCCAGTTAGAATCGAAATCAAATCATTTAGCGTTCCAACCTTAGTCGCTACCATAATCGCTATCTTCAGATAGATAAGAAATGACTAAAAATGAACTTTTATGTATTATTGTATATTTGCGTATGCGTACAAGAACACTTTAAGTCGATCTATGCCTATCGATCCATTTATTTTTTCAATTTTGACTCCTCAGCAGCTATTTTTACCGGCTAAAACTTATAAAAGAAGAGTTCACAAAAATGCAATCATTTGATTCGCCTCGCACCGCTATGCGATCATCCGTCGTATTGGTGATGCAGTTTGAAAATATGGAGGCAGAAAGACAGATATAGAGTTTTGTATAATAGACTAGCGAGGGAGGGAGCGCCCAGCTTTGCACGGGCGTAGAATACGCTTAAATATGATATTTTAATTGATCCAGATTTTGTATATATTACTATAGGGTCGTGATTTCAAAAGTAAAAAAAAAAGTTTTTAGGTACCATCAGCCAAAATTGAAATAAGAATTGGACATTTTAACATGCTGAAAGAAATAAAGGTAAGATGGACAACGCCTTGGATTTTTTTTACACGGTTGTCACCACTTATTAAGGCCCGGAAGCCACCCAGGGATAAGGGTTATTTGGAATATAGACTTTTATTACTTATTTGTATATGCTTTGTAGTTACACCGAGCTTCATAAATTGAAGAACTGGTATAAGTAAAGGGTGAAATGTAATTGAATAAGCATATTTTTCAAATAAACACACACGTGTGTGTGTATGTGTGTGTGTGTGTGTGTGTGGAATAGAAGTGCATATGTGTGCGTGTGTACTTCCATTTCATCCCCCAAGTAATTTCATCACGCGCGTAGAAAACATGCCAGACAAAACCATTTAAAGAGTTTAGTGATTGTGATAAAAAGAATAGGACGCGAGAACCTCTCCTCCTCCGAATTCATAAATAAAATCCATTAACTTCAATAAAAATTCAATGGTGAGGGTTTTTTTTTGTTCTGTCTTCAGAAATGATAATGTATGCAGAAAAACTTAAATTACTGAAGTTATTCTATAAATTTATGTGAGTATTAGTTCGAACACTGGCGAAACATAATTTTTATTTTCCGCTATTTTTTAGGAATTTGGTACATTGTTTTGTAAATAATGAAAAAAAAAATATGTTTGCCATAATTGTAAATAATGAACAGATAATTATGACCAGACAGTCTTCTATCGGTAAAAAAAAAAAAAAAAAAAAATCAGCGGACGTACGATAGGCTTATTATTCGTAACCGGAAGTTATTATTTTAACAGGCATTGAAACGCGATAACTGAATACTAATTTCGGAACAAATTGAAGAATAAGAGAAATATTAATTAGAATAATTATAAAAATTTAATTAGATACATTGTGTTGTTTTAAATGTTACGAAAAGAATAAGTTACTTTTCTGTGATTAAACGTCTTAAAAATTGGTACAAATCGATTTTTGTACAGCCTGCAGTTAAAGAGTGAAGAAGAAAAGAAAATGGCCGTCTTTTCTCTTCATATGCTCGGGATATTGTTTTCTAATATCTAAATAAGATGCTTTCGGTTTGAAATAAAAAGCCTGATTTTTCAGAGACTGGGTTGATTTTTTTTATTTGGACGTTAGTTTAGCAAGTGTTGTTTGCAGTAAGTCGTGTTTTGGAGTTGAGGTTTTGACAGCAGAGTGTCGGGTGTTGAAGTGACGAGTTTTTGACAGCAAGGCGTCGAGTTTTGGGAGTAACGAGGTTTTGGCAGCAGTGCTTCGAATTTAAACCCGGAAATTATTACTTTGAAATGTAGAACAGTTATTACTTGATTGTTTTAACCACACGTAGTAATATTGTTTTTATACATTTTTTTTACGCCTGGTGTCTTACACGTTTCTGGAACCACAGTTCTATTCTATGCAGTAAAGCATTATAAAAAATGAGTTTGCAAATTTTGGATTCGTTTCTTTCGCTTCTCCATATCACACATCTATCTCTCTTCAATCCCCCCCATTCCTTTTCTTTTTTCTCTTCTTTTATTTACACAGGAGTCACCACTTATCAAGGCCCAGAGGCAACTCGAGGATAAGGGTTAAAGAGTGCACAGTAGTCAATGGGACAATATCGTAGTAATCGTTAGTAATGTAAATTTGGTAAATTGAATTACTATAGGGGAACTGCTCATCAAGAATTTGTTTACGTTGGACTTGAAGACGGCCATATTATAATCAGCTGGAAAGCGGGCAAACGAAGACAGTTCCACAGGTGTGCAGTTCTAAGAAAGAAGCTCTGTTCTTTTCTCGATTACAGGCTAAATAGTTTTCTCCTAATTGTTTATAATAGACTCCGAAACCAACCTTTAATCTTTTCGCCGCCATCGCTCTGATCCTCACTTGGTCCCAGTTGAAATAAGTCTCTCATCTTGGAAGCACCGTACTTTAACAAACTTCTGGGACTACGTTCACTCCTGACCTGCCACTGTTGTTAAAGGTGTTTAGAAGACTGCTTGGATCTTTCTACTGCTCCAGAACGTATCACACTCCTGACTCAATCCTCTACACCTGCATATACAAGAGCCAAATCCGTTCTAAGATGAAGTACTGTTACCAAACTTACGGGTGAATTGCTAAGAGTATCTTCGAAATCTAGTGAGCGAATACATTTTTCTCTCTGCTTCCTCTTTCTTGCATAAGAGACCTTGCTAGTCTCCCCCTGTTTTAGGTTTACTATCATGGTAAGTGCTCGACTAAGCTTCAGTCTGTTTTTCCCTTGTAAAATATTCGCAACAAATACTCGTCTAACTACAACAACTATCGATAACGTGCCTAAAACAAAATGAAAATTCCTTGAGCAAAGTTTATTTCCTAGAACTATCTGTATGTGGAACAGAATACTGTGGGACTACTTCCCAGCTGACTATAACAGTTATTTTCAGCACTTTTGTAAATAAGTAAATAAACCGTCGGGTTAAATAATCAAAACTCATCCAAATTCCACCATAACCGATCATCACAGCGTTGTCTCATCGTCTACCTAGCACACATTAAACTTTATCTTCAAGCGGCTTTTGTATGGAAATCGCTCCAGACAATGCATGAAGCCACTTGATGTAAGGAGCTAAAAAAATATTACTTCAAAATCAAAATCTTGCCAACGGTAAGTGTTCGATCAAATAGATTCTGGCCCCGAAAACAGCAATTCTTCCCCCTTTGTCAGATACATCGCTCCTGGAATGTGAGGACTAAAAAAACAAATTAGGGAAGCTAGAGTTATAAGAGTTGGGACCTTAATATGCGGTGACCCCCAACCCTTTATTAAAAAACAAAATCCCATATGTTTATCGGCTAGTAATAACCTGCAGAGAGAGAGAGAGGGGGGGGGAGAAAGAGAGAGATAGACAAAAATAAAGAGAGGAAGAGAGATGAATAGAGTAGTTAGAGTAGCGGGGAGGTATTCTAATGGAAACAGAAATGTTGCAAAATAAGAGGGGGGGGGGTCACGTAGCCTACAGTGAAAAAAGGGAATAAGGCGATAGATTGAAATCTAATAAATGAAAAGTTTAGGCTAATTAGAACAATTAAAATACTTTTTCAAAGATAACTCAATCCCAAAACCGATTAATATTTTAGCACGTATTTAGTGTCATTTACGAATGTAGGGGAAAACCCCCGTACGGAGATGAACCTTCTTAAACTCAATTTTATCTGGAAAATAGAAAGTATATAGTCGAATATATTACAATGTCATTCATGATACAGTCGATAAACGTCCACAGATATATATATATATATATATATATATATATATATATATATAGGGATGAATATCGAGAAAAGGGGAGAGCCGAACAATGAGAAAAAAGGGAAAAGGGAGAAAAAAGATAAGGGAAAGGAAACCATCGCTGGTAGATAGGTCACTGACGGTCTGCGAACGCGAAAGTCTGCTCTCCTCCAAGAGAAGTTGAACTTTGTAAAACTGGTACCTTGCACTAATAGTGATTAGCTGTTTTGATTACATGAAATGACAAAATAATTACCCTCCCCCCCAAAAAAAATTGTCGACGTTATCATCTTTCTTTTGCAACTCAGTCTCCCAGTCTAGATGTAACAGAGCGCAGATCCGCGTATGGCAGCTGCATGCAAATAACAGCTGTATGCGAGGTGACGTCACGGCAAGGGGGACAGGAAAAGACCGAAGATCACGTTGGAGAACAGAAAAAGACGTGTTACGAACGGTGGCACAAGAGCGGCAAGAAAAGACATTTTTTTCCATTATTTTCTGTTTCTTGAGACGGTGTCTACATATGCATAACGTTGCATAGATACAACGTGTTAGAGATAAATAGACAACTATTTTATACTGCTAATGATGATGATGCCATCATAGTTGACTCCAAAACTTGCTCATTCTTTAAAAGTCCTATTCATCAAATGCTTCAATTCTGCCATGTATATAGAGGTGACCAAATATTACAATAAGCAAACAAGCATGTAAACAGACGTGTAGATAAATAAAAACGCGGACTTCACAGAAAACGTGATGCGTTTTAGACACTTAAAGGCAACATATGATGCAGATAACAATCTGAATATAAGAACAGTTATCTCCCTTCAAATATTTGGCTTCCGAGTTTCAATAAAACATTTATTTTGTCCTGTTCAAAATGGAACCGGAAGTAAAACAAAATTAATAAAAACTGGACAAAGTGACTCTCTCTCTCTCTCTCTCTCTCTCTCTCTCTCTCTCTTAAAAATTTTCTTATTTTATTCAAGCTGAGGAAGGGGCATCGTACGGATGTCAGACTTCACTCACTATCTCATACATTCAAACGGAGAGATCTTTTTAAGATTCTAACAATCCCTTTAAGGGCAATTGTTTGAATCTCACTTGCACTTAGTTAGCCAAGTATATTTGATAGGTACTTAAAAAAAAGAATTTTTTTCAAGGCTGTAGGAAGGAAGAAACAGTTAGCAGTAAGAGAGGTAAAAATGTCTACAGTTCTTGGAAAGTAGTTATAACAATAAAATAATAAATATAAGATAATAATAATGTATTACAATGCAGTATAAAAAGTAGTTATTCCAATAAGACGTTGTATTACAATGCAGTATAAAAAGTAGTTATTCCAATAAGACGTTGTATTACAATGCAGTATCAAAAGTAGTTATTCCAATAAGACGTTGTATTACAATGCAGTATCAAAAGTAGTTATTCCAATAAGACGTTGTATTACAATGCAGTATAAAAAGTAGTTATTCCAATAAGACGTTGTATTACAATGCAGTATCAAAAGTAGTTATTCCAATAAGACGTTGTATTACAATGCAGTATCAAAAGTAGTTATTCCAATAAGACGTTGTATTACAATGCAGTATAATAAGTAGTTATTCCAATAAGACGCTGTATTACAATGCAGTATCAAAAGTAGTTATTCCAATAAGACGTTGTATTACAATGCAGTATCAAAAGTAGTTATTCCAATAAGACGCTGTATTACAATGCAGTATCAAAAGTAGTTATTCCAATAAGACGTTGTATTACAATGCAGTATAAAAAGTAGTTATTCCAATAAGACGTTGTATTACAATGCAGTATCAAAAGTAGTTATTCCAATAAGACGTTGTATTACAATGCAGTATCGAAAGTAGTTATTACAATAATACGTTGTATTACAATGCAGTATCAAAAGTAGTTATTCCAATAAGACGTTGTATTACAATGCAGTATCAAAAGTAGTTATTCCAATAAGACGTTGTATTACAATGCAGTATCGAAAGTAGTTATTACAATAAGATGTTGTATTACAATACAGTATCAAAAGTAGTTATTCCAATAAGACGTTGTATTACAATGCAGTATAAAAAGTAGTTATTCCAATAAGACGTTGTATTACAATGCAGTATCAAAAGTAGTTATTCCAATAAGACGCTGTATTACAATGCAGTATCAAAAGTAGTTATTCCAATAAGACGTTGTATTACAATGCAGTATCAAAAGTAGTTATTCCAATAAGACGTTGTATTACGATGCAGTATCAAAAGTAGTTATTCCAATAAGACGTTGTATTACAATGCAGTATAAAAAGTAGTTATTCCAATAAGACGTTGTATTACAATGCAGTTTCAAAAGTAGTTATTCCAATAAGACGTTGTATTACAATGCAGTATAAAAAGCAGTTATTCCAATAAGACGTTGTATTACAATGCAGTATCAAAAGTAGTTATTCCAATAAGACGTTGTATTACAATGCAGTATCAAAAGTAGTTATTCCAATAAGACGTTGTATTACAATGCAGTTTAAAAAGTAATTATTCCAATAAGACGTTGTATTACAATGCAGTATAAAAAGTAATTATTCCAATAAGACGCTGTATTACAATGCAGTATCAAAAGTAGTTATTCCAATAAGACGTTGTATTACAATGCAGTATCAAAAGTAGTTATTCCAATAAGACGTTGTATTACAATGCAGTATCAAAAGTAGTTATTCCAATAAGACGTTGTATTACAATGCAGTATAAAAAGTAGTTATTCCAATAAGACGCTGTATTACAATGCAGTATCAAATATAATTATTCCAATAAGACGTTGTATTACAATGCAGTATCAAAAGTAGTTATTCCAATAAGACGTTGTATTACAATGAAGTTTCAAAAGTAGTTATTCAAATAAGACGTTGTATTACAATGCAGTATCAAAAGTAGTTATTCCAATAAGACGTTGTATTACAATGCAGTATCAAAAGTAGTTATTCCAATAAGACGTTGTATTACAATGCAGTTTCAAAAGTAATTATTCCAATAAGACGTTGTATTACAATGCAGTATAAAAAGTAGTTATTCCAATAAGACGCTGTATTACAATGCAGTATCAAATATAATTATTCCAATAAGACGTTATATTACAATGCAGTATCAAAAGTAGTTATTCCAATAAGACGTTGTATTACAATGAAGTTTCAAAAGTAGTTATTCAAATAAGACGTTGTATTACAATGCAGTATCAAAAGTAGTTATTCCAATAAGACGTTGTATTACAATGCAGTATCAAAAGTAGTTATTCCAATAAGACGTTGTATTACAATGCAGTATCAAAAGTAGTTATTCCAATAAGACGCTGTATTACAATGCAGTATCAAAAGTAGTTATTCCAATAAGACGTTGTATTACAATGAAGTTTCAAAAGTAGTTATTCCAATAAGACGTTGTATTACAATGCAGTATCAACAGTTGTTATTCCAATAAGACGTTGTATTACAATGCAGTATAAAAAGTAGTTATTCCAATAAGACGTTGTATTACAATGCAGTTTCTAAAGTAGTTATTCCAATAGGACGTTGTATTACAATGCAGTATAAAAAGTAGTTATTCCAATAAGACGTTGTATTACAATGCAGTATCAAAAGTAGTTATTCCAATAAGACGTTGTATTACAATGCAGTATCAAAAGTAGTTATTCCAATAAGACGTTGTATTACAATGCAGTATAAAAAGTAGTTATTCCAATAAGACGTTGTATTACAATGCAGTATCAAAAGTAGTTATTCCAATAAGACGTTGTATTACAATGCATGATCGAAAGTAGTTATTACAATAAGACGTTGTATTACAATGCAGTATCAAAAGTAGTTATTCCAATAAGACGTTGTATTACAATGCAGTATCAAAAGTAGTTATTCCAATAAGACGTTGTATTACAATGCAGTATCGAAAGTAGTTATTACAATAAGATGTTGTATTACAATACAGTATCAAAAGTAGTTATTCCAATAAGACGTTGTATTACAATGCAGTATAAAAAGTAGTTATTCCAATAAGACGTTGTATTACAATGCAGTATCAAAAGTAGTTATTCCAATAAGACGTTGTATTACAATGCAGTATCAAAAGTAGTTATTCCAATAAGACGTCGTATTACAATGCAGTATCAAAAGTAGTTATTCCAATAAGACGTTGTATTACAATGCAGTATCGAAAGTAGTTATTACAATAAGACATTGTATTACAATGCAGTATCAAAAGTAGTTATTCCAATAAGACGTTGTATTACAATGCAGTATCAAAAGTAGTTATTCCAATAAGACGTTGTATTACAATCCAGTTTAAAAAGTAATTATTCCAATAAGACGTTGTATTACAATGCAGTATAAAAAGTAGTTATTCCAATAAGACGTTGTATTACAATGCAGTATAAAAAGTAATTATTCCAATAAGACGTTGTATTACAATGCAGTATCAAAAGTAGTTATTCCAATAAGACGTTGTATTACAATGCAGTATCAAAAGTAGTTATTCCAATAAGACGTTGTATTACAATGCAGTATCAAAAGTAGTTATTCCAATAAGACGTTGTATTACAATGCAGTATCAAAAGTAGTTATTCCAATAAGACGTTGTATTACAATGCAGTATCAAAAGTAGTTATTCCAATAAGACGTTGTATTACAATGCAGTATCAAAAGTAGTTATTCCAATAAGACGTTGTATTACAATGCAGTATAAAAAGTAGTTATTCCAATAAGACGCTGTATTACAATGCAGTATCAAAAGTAGTTATTCCAATAAGACGTTGTATTACAATGCAGTATCGAAAGTAGTTATTCCAATAAGACGTTGTATTACAATGCAGTATCAAAAGTAGTTATTCCAATAAGACGTTGTATTACAATGCCGTATCAAAAGTAGTTATTCCAATAAGACGTTGTATTAAAATGCAGTATCGAAAGTAGTTATTACAATAAGATGTTGTATTACAATACAGTATCAAAAGTAGTTATTCCAATAAGACGTTGTATTACAATGCAGTATAAAAAGTAGTTATTCCAATAAGACGTTGTATTACAATGCAGTATCAAAAGTAGTTATTCCAATAAGACGCTGTATTACAATGCAGTATCAAAAGTAGTTATTCCAATAAGACGTTGTATTACAATGCAGTATCAAAAGTAGTTATTCCAATAAGACGTTGTATTACGATGCAGTATAAAAAGTAGTTATTCCAATAAGACGTTGTATTACAATGCAGTATAAAAAGTAGTTATTCCAATAAGACGTTGTATTACAATGCAGTATCGAAAGTAGTTATTACAATAAGACGTTGTATTACACTGCAGTATCAAAAGTAGTTATTCCAATAAGACGTTGTATTACAATGCAGTATCAAAAGTAGTTATTCACAAAAGACGTTGTATTACAATGCAGTTTAAAAAGTAATTAGTCCAATAAGACGTTGTATTACAATGCAGTATAAAAAGTAGTTATTCCAATAAGACGTTGTATTACAATGCAGTATCAAAAGTAGTTATTCCAATAAGACGTTGTATTACAATGCAGTATCAAAAGTAGTTATTCCAATAAGACGTTGTATTACAATGCAATATCAAAAGTAGTTATTCCAATAAGACGTTGTATTACAATGCAGTTTAAAAAGTAATTATTCCAATAAGACGTTGAATTACAATGCAGTATCAAAAGTAGTTATTCCAATAAGACGTTGTATTACAATGCAGTATCAAAAGTAGTTATTCCAATAAGACGTTGTATTACAATGCAGTATCAAAAGTAGTTATTCCAATAAGACGTTGTATTACAATGCAGTATCAAAAGTAGTTATTCCAATAAGACGTTGTATTACAATGCAGTTTCAAAAGTAATTATTCCAATAAGACGTTGTATTACAATGCAGTATAAAAAGTAGTTATTCCAATAAGACGCTGTATTACAATGCAGTATCAAATATAATTATTCCAATAAGACGTTGTATTACAATGCAGTATCAAAAGTAGTTATTCCAATAAGACGTTGTATTACAATGAAGTTTAAAAAGTAGTTATTCCAATAAGACGTTGTATTACAATGCAGTATCAAAAGTAGTTATTCCAATAAGACGTTGTATTACAATGCAGTATCAAAAGTAGTTATTCCAATAAGACGTTGTATTACAATGCAGTATCAAAAGTAGTTATTCCAATAAGACGCTGTATTACAATGCAGTATCAAAAGTAGTTATTCCAATAAGACGTTGTATTACAATAAAGTTTCAAAAGTAATTATTCCAATAAGACGCTGTATTACAATGCAGTATTAAAAGTAGTTATTCCAATAAGATGTTGTATTACAATGCAGTTTACAAAAGTAATTATTCCAATAAGACGTTGTATTACAATGCAGTTTAAAAAGTAATTGTTCAAATAAGACGTTGTATTACAATGCAGTATCAAAAGTAGTTATTCCAATAAGACGCTGTATTACAATGCAGTATCGAAAGTAGTTATTCCAATAAGACGTAGTATTACAATGCAGTATCAAAAGTAGTTATTCCAATAAGACGTTGTATTACAATGCAGTATCAAAAGTAGTTATTCCAATAAGACGTTGTATTACAATGCAGTTTCAAAAGTAATTATTCCAATAAGACCTTGTATTACAATGCAGTATCAAAAGTAGTTATTCCAATAAGACGCTGTATTACAATGCAGTATACAAAAGTAATTATTCCAATAAGACGTTGTATTACAATGCAGTTTCAAAAGTAGTTATTCCAATAAGACGTTGTATTACAATGCAGTATCAAAAGTAGTTATTCCAATAAGACGTTGTATTACAATGCAGTTTCAAAAGTAGTTATTCCAATAAGACGCTGTATTACAATGCAGTATCAAAAGTAGTTATTCCAATAAGACGTTATATTACAATGCAGTTTCAAAAGTAGTTATTCCAATAAGACGTTGTATTACAATGCAGTTTCAAAAGTAATTATTCCAATAAGACGTGGTATTACAATGCAGTATCAAAAGTAGTTATTCCAATAAGACGTTGTATTACAATGCAGTTTCAAAAGTAGTTATTCCAATAAGACGTTGTATTACAATGCAGTATCAAAAGTAGTTATTCAAATAAGACGTTGTATTACAATGCAGTATCGAAAGTAATTATTCCAATAAGACGTTGTATTTAAATGCAGTATCGAAAGTAGTTATTAAAATAAGATGTTATATTACAATGCAGTTTCAAAAGTAGTTATTCCAATATAACGTTGTATTACAATGCAGTATCAAAAGTAATTATTCCAATAAGACTTTGTATTACAATGCAGTTTCAAAAGTAATTATTCCAATAAGACGTTGTATTACAATGCAGTATAAAAAGTAGTTATTCCAATAAGACGCTGTATTACAATGCAGTATCAAATATAATTATTCCAATAAGACGTTGTATTACAATGCAGTATCAAAAGTAGTTATTCCAATAAGACGTTGTATTACAATGAAGTTTCAAAAATAGTTATTCCAATAAGACGTTGTATTACAATGCAATATCAAAAGTAGTTATTCCAATAAGACGTTGTATTACAATGCAGTATCAAAAGTAGTTATTCCAATAAGACGTTGTATTACAATGCAGTATCAAAAGTAGTTATTCCAATAAGACGTTGTATTACAATGCAGTTTCAAAAGTAATTATTCCAATAAGACGTTGTATTACAATGCAGTATCAAAAGTAGTTATTCCAATAAGACGTTGTATTACAATGCAGTTTCAAAAGTAGTTATTCCAATAAGACGTTGTATTACAATGCAGTATCAAAAGTAGTTATTCCAATAAGACGTTATATTACAATGCAGTTTCAAAAGTAATTGTTCAAATAAGACGTTGTATTACAATGCAGTATCAAAAGTAGTTATTCCAATAAGACGTTGTATTACAATGCAGTATCGAAAGTAGTTGTTCCAATAAGACGTTGTATTACAATGCAGTATCGAAAGTAGTTATTCCAATAAGACGTTGTATTACAATGCAGTATCAAAAGTAGTTATTCCAATAAGACGTTATATTACAATGCAGTTTCAAAAGTAATTATTCCAATAAGACGTTGTATTACAATGCAGTATCAAAAGTAGTTATTCCAATAAGACGCTGTATTACAATGCAGTATACAAAAGTAATTATTCCAATAAGACGTTGTATTACAATGCAGTATCAAAAGTAGTTATTCCAATTAGACGTTGTATTACAATACAGTTTCAAAAGTAGTTATTCCAATAAGACGTTGTATTACAATGCAGTATCAAAAGTAGTTATTCCAATAAGACGTTGTATTACAATGCAGTATCAAAAGTAGTTATTCCAATAAGACGTTGTATTACAATGCAGTTTCAAAAGTAATTATTCCAATAAGACGTGGTATTACAATGCAGTATAAAAAGTAATTATTCCAATAAGACGCTGTATTACAATGCAGTATCGAAAGTAGTTATTACAATAAGACACTGTATTACAATGCAGTATTGAAAGTAGCTATTACAATAAGACGTTGTATTACAATACAGTATCAAAAGTAGTTATTCCAATAAGATGTTGTATTACAATGCAGTATCAAAAGTAGTTATTCCAATAAGACGCTGTATTACAATGCAGTATCGAAAGTAGCTATTACAATAAGACGTTGTTTTACAATGCAGTATCAAAAGTAGTTATTCCAATAAGACGTTGTATTACAATGCAGTATAAAAAGTAGTTATTCCAATAAGACGTTGTATTACAATGCAGTATCAAAAGTAGTTATTCCAATAAGACGTTGTATTACAATGCAGTATCAAAAGTAGTTATTCCAATAAGACGTTGTATTACAATGCAGTATCAAAAGTAGTTATTCCAATAAGACGCTGTATTACAATGCAGTATCAAAAGTAGTTATTCCAATAAGACGTTGTATTACAATGCAGTATCAAAAGTAGTTATTCCAATAAGACGTTGTATTACAATGCAGTATCGAAAGTAGTTATTCCAATAAGACGTTGTATTTCAATGCAGTATCAAAAGTAGTTATTCCAATAAGACGTTGTATTACAATGCAGTATCAAAAGTAGTTATTCCAATAAGACGTTGTATTACAATGCAGTATCGAAAGTAATTATTCCAATAAGACGTTGTATTAAAATGCAGTATCAAAAGTAGTTATTAAAATAAGACGTTATATTACAATGCAGTTTCAAAAGTAATTATTCCAATAAGACGTTGTATTACAATGCAGTATCAAAAGTATTTATTCCAATAAGACGTTGTATTACAATGCAGTTTCAAAAGTAATTATTCCAATAAGACGTTGTATTACAATGCAGTATAAAAAGTAGTTATTCCAATAAGACGCTGAATTACAATGCAGTATCAAATATAATTATTCCAATAAGACGTTGTATTACAATGCAGTTTCAAAAGTAGTTATTCCAATAAGACGTTGTATTACAATGAAGTTTCAAAAGTAGTTATTCCAAGAAGACGTTGTATTACAATGCAGTATCAAAAGTAGTTATTCCAATAAGACGTTATATTACAATGCAGTTTCAAAAGTAATTGTTCAAATAAGACGTTGTATTACAATGCAGTATCAAAAGTAGTTATTCCAATAAGACGTTGTATTACAATGCAGTTTCAAAAGTAGTTATTCCAATAAGACGTTGTATTACAATGCAGTATCAAAAGTAGTTATTCCAATAAGACGTTATATTACAATGCAGTTTCAAAAGTAATTGTTCAAATAAGACGTTGTATTACAATGCAGTATCAAAAGTAGTTATTCCAATAAGACGTTGTATTACAATGCAGTATCGAAAGTAGTTGTTCCAATAAGACGTTGTATTACAATGCAGTATCAAAAGTAGTTATTCCAATAAGACGTTGTATTAAATGCAGTATCAAAAGTAGTTATTCCAATAAGACGTTGTATTACAATGCAGTATCAAAAGTAGTTATTCCAATAAGACGTTATATTACAATGCAGTTTCAAAAGTAATTATTCCAATAAGACGTTGTATTACAATGCATTATCAAAAGTAGTTATTCCAATAAGACGCTGTATTACAATGCAGTATACAAAAGTAATTATTCCAATAAGACGTTGTATTACAATGCAGTATCAAAAGTAGTTATTCCAATTAGACGTTGTATTACAATGCAGTTTCAAAAGTAGTTATTCCAATAAGACGTTGTATTACAATGCAGTATCAAAAGTAGTTATTCCAATAAGACGTTGTATTACAATGCAGTATCAAAAGTAGTTATTCCAATAAGACGTTGTATTACAATGCAGTATCAAAAGTAGTTATTCCAATAAGACGTTGTATTACAATGCAGTATCAAAAGTAGTTATTCCAATAAGACGTTGTATTACAATGCAGTATCAAAAGTAGTTATTCCAATAAGACGTTGTATTACAATGCAGTTTCAAAAGTAATTATTCCAATAAGACGTGGTATTACAATGCAGTATAAAAAGTAATTATTCCAATAAGACGCTGTATTACAATGCAGTATCGAAAGTAGTTATTACAATAAGACACTGTATTACAATGCAGTATTTAAAGTAGCTATTACAATAAGACGTTGTATTACAATACAGTATCAAAAGTAGTTATTCCAATAAGATGTTGTATTACAATGCAGTATCAAAAGTAGTTATTCCAATAAGACGCTGTATTACAATGCAGTATCGAAAGTAGCTATTACAATAAGACGTTGTATTACAATGCAGTATCAAAAGTACTTATTCCAATAAGACGTTGTATTACAATGCAGTATCAAAAGTAGTTATTCCAATAAGACGTTGTATTACAATGCAGTATCAAAAGTAGTTATTCCAATAAGACGTTGTGTGACAATGCAGTATCAAAAGTAGTTATTCCAAAAGGACGTTGTATTACAATGCAGTATCAAAAGTAGTTATTCCAATAAGACGCTGTATTACAATGCCGTATCAAAAGTAGTTATTCCAATAAGACGTTGTATTACAATGCAGTATCAAAAGTAGTTATTCCAATAAGACGTTGTATTACAATGCAGTATCGAAAGTAATTATTCCAATAAGACGTTGTATTAAAATGCAGTATCGAAAGTAGTTATTAAAATAAGACGTTATATTACAATGCAGTTTCAAAAGTAATTATTCCAATAAGACGTTGTATTACAATGCAGTATCAAAAGTAGTTATTCCAATAAGACGTTGTATTACAATGCAGTTTCAAAAGTAATTATTCCAATAAGACGTTGTATTACAATGCAGTATAAAAAGTAGTTATTCCACTAAGACGCTGTATTAACATGCAGTATCAAATATAATTATTCCAATAAGACGTTGTATTACAATGCAGTATCAAAAGTAGTTATTCCAATAAGACGTTGTATTACAATGAAGTTTCAAAAGTAGTTATTCCAATAAGACGTTGTATTACAATGCAATATCAAAAGTAGTTATTCCAATAAGACGTTGTATTACAATGAAGTTTAAAAAGTAATTATTCCAATAAGACGTTGTATTACAATGCAGTATCAAAAGTAGTTATTCCAATAAGACGTTGTATTACCATGCAGTTTACAAAAGTAGTTATTCCAAAAAGACGTTGTATTACAATGCAGTATCAAAAGTAGTTATTCCAATAAGACGTTATATTACAATGCAGTTTCAAAAGTAGTTATTCCAATAAGACGCTGTATTACAATGCAGTATTAAAATAGTTATTCCAATAAGATGTTGTATTACAATGCAGTTTACAAAAGTAATTATTCCAATAAGACGTTGTATTACAATGCAGTTTAAAAAGTAATTGTTCAAATAAGACGTTGTATTACAATGCAGTATCAAAAGTAGTTATTCCAATAAGACGTTGTATTACAATGCAGTATCGAAAGTAGTTATTCCAATAAGACGTTGTATTACAATGCAGTATCGAAAGTAGTTATTCCAATAAGACGTTGTATTACAATGCAGTATCAAAAGTAGTTATTCCAATAAGACGTTGTATTACAATGCAGTTTCAAAAGTAATAATTCCAATAAGACGTTGTATTACAATGCAGTATAAAAAGTAGTTATTCTAATAAGACGCTGTATTACAATGCAGTATCAAATATAATTATTCCAATAAGACGTTGTATTACCATGCAGTATCAAAAGTAGTTATTCCAATAAGACGTTGTATTACAATGAAGTTTCAAAAGTAGTTATTCCAATAAGACGCTGTATTAAAATGCAATATCAAAAGTAGTTATTCCAATAAGACGTTGTATTACAATGCAGTATCAAAAGTAGTTATTCCAATAAGACGTTGTATTACAATGCAGTATCGAAAGTAGTTATTCCAATAAGACGTTGTATTACAATGCAGTATCAAAAGTAGTTTTTCCAATAAGACGTTGTATTACAATGCAGTATCAAAAGTAGTTATTCCAATAAGACGTTGTATTACAATGCAGTTTCAAAAGTAATTATTCCAATAAGACGTTGTATTACAATGCAGTATAAAAAGTAGTTATTCCAATAAGACGCTGTATTACAATGCAGTATACAAAAGTAATTATTCCAATAAGACGTTGTATTACAATGCAGTATCAAAAGTAGTTATTCCAATTAGACGTTGTATTACAATGCAGTTTAAAAAGTAGTTATTCCAATAAGACGTTGTATTACAATGCAGTATCAAAAGTAGTTATTCCAATAAGACGTTATATTACAATGCAGTTTCAAAAGTAATTGTTCAAATAAGACGTTGTATTACAATGCCGTATCAAAAGTAGTTATTCCAATAAGACGTTGTATTACAATGCAGTATCGAAAGTAGTTATTCCAATAAGACGTTGTATTACAATGCAGTTTCAAAAGTAGTTATTCCAATAAGACGTTGTATTACAATGCAGTATCGAAAGTAGCTATTACAATAAGACGTTGTATTACAATGCAGTATCAAAAGTAGTTATTCCAATAAGACGCTGTATTACAATGCAGTATCAAAAGTAGTTATTCCAATAAGACGTTGTATTACAATGCAGTATCAAAAGTAGTTATTCCAATAAGACGTTGTATTACAATGCAGTATCAAAAGTAGTTATTCCAATAAGACGTTGTATTACAATGCAGTATCAAAAGTAGTTATTCCAATAAGACGCTGTATTACAATGCAGTATCAAAAGTAGTTATTCCAATAAGACGTTGTATTACAATGCAGTATCAAAAGTAGTTATTACAATAAGACGTTGTATTACAATGCAGTATCGAAAGTAGTTATTCCAATAAGACGTTGTATTACAATGCAGTATCAAAAGTAGTTATTCCAATAAGACGTTGTATTACAATGCAGTATCAAAAGTAGTTATTCCAATAAGACGTTGTATTACAATGCAGTATCAAAAGTAGTTATTCCAATAAGACGTTGTATTACAATGTAGTATCGAAAGTAGTTATTCCAATAAGACGTTGTATTTCAATGCAGTATCACAAGTAGTTATTCCAATAAGACGTTGTATTACAATGCAGTATCAAAAGTAGTTATTCCAATAAGACGTTGTATTACAATGGAGTATCGAAAGTAATTATTCCAATAAGACGTTGTATTAAAATGCAGTATCGAAAGTAGTTATTAAAATTAGACGTAGTATTACAATGCAGTTTCAAAAGTAGTTATTCCAATAAGACGTTGTATTACAATGCAGTATCAAAAGTAGTTATTCCAATAAGACGTTGTATTACAATGCAGTTTCAAAAGTAATTATTCCAATAAGACGTTGTATTACAATGCAGTATCAAAAGTAGTTATTCCAATAAGACGTTGTATTACAATGCAGTTTCAAAAGTAGTTATTCCAATAAGACGTTGTATTACAATGCAGTATCAAAAGTAGTTATTCTAATAAGACGTTATATTACAATGCAGTTTCAAAAGTAGTTATTCCAATAAGACGCTGTATTACAATGCAGTATTAAAATAGTTGTTCCAATAAGATGTTGTATTACAATGCAGTTTACAAAAGTAATTATTCCAATAAGACGTTGTATTACAATGCAGTTTAAAAAGTAATTGTTCAAATAAGACGTTGTATTACAATGCAGTATCAAAAGTAGTTATTCCAATAAGACGTTGTATTACAATGCAGTATCGAAAGTAGTTATTCCAATAAGACGTTGTATTACAATGCAGTATCGAAAGTAGTTATTCCAATAAGACGTTGTATTACAATGCAGTATCAAAAGTAGTTATTCCAATAAGACGTTGTATTACAATGCAGTATCAAAAGTAGTTATTCCAATAAGACGTTGTATTACAATGCAGTTTCAAAAGTAATTATTCCAATAAGACGTTGTATTACAATGCAGTATCAAAAGTAGTTATTCCAATAAGACGCTGTATTACCATGCAGTATACAAAAGTAATTATTCCAATAAGACGTTGTATTACAATGCAGTATCAAAAGTAGTTATTCCTATTAGACGTTGTATTACAATGCAGTTTCAAAAGTAGTTATTCCAATAAGACGCTGTATTACAATGCAGTATCAAAAGTAGTTAATCCAATAAGACGTTATATTACAATGCAGTTTCAAAAGTAATTATTCCAATAAGACGCTGTATTACAATGCAGTATCAAAAGTAGTTATTCCAATAAGACGCTGTATTACAATGCAGTATCAAAAGTAGTTATTCCAATAAGACGTTGTATTACAATGCAGTATCAAAAGTAGTTATTACAAAAAAGACGTTGTATTACAATGCAGTATCAAAAGTAGTTATTGCAATAAGACGTTGTATTACAATGCAGTATCAAAAGTAGTCGTTCCAATAAGACGTTGTATTACAATGCAGTATGAAAAGTAGTTATTCCAATAAGACGTTGTATTACAATGCAGTATTAAAAGTAGTTATTCCAATAAGACGTTGTATTACAATGCAGTATCAAAAGTAGTTATTCCAATAAGACGTTGTATTACAATGAAGTATCAAAAGTAGTTATTCCAATAAGACGTTGTATTACAATGCAGTATCAAAAGTAGTTATTCCAATAAGACGTTGTATTACAATGCAGTTTCAAAAGTAATTATTCTAATAAGACGTGGTATTACAATGCAGTATCAAAAGTAATTATTCCAATAAGACGCTGTATTACAATGCAGTATCGAAAGTAGTTATTACAATAAGACACTGTATTACAATGCAGTATCGAAAGTAGCTATTACAATAAGACGTTGTATTACAATGCAGTATCAAAAGTAGTTATTCCAATAAGACGTTGTATTACAATGCAGTATCAAAAGTAGTTATTCCAATAAGACGTTGTATTACAATGCAGTATCAAAAGTAGTTATTCCAATAAGACGTTGTATTACAATGCAGTATCAAAAGTAGTTATTCCAATAAGACGTTGTATTACAATGCAGTATCAAAAGTAGTTATACCAATAAGACGCTGTATTACAATGCAGTATCAAAAGTAGTTATTCCAATAAGACGTTGTATTACAATGCAGTATCAAAAGTAGTTATTACAATAAGACGTTGTATTACAATGCAGTATCGAAAGTAGTTATTCCAATAAGACGTTGTATTACCATGCAGTATCAAAAGTAGTTATTCCAATAAGACGTTGTATTACAATGCAGTATCAAAAGTAGTTATTCCAATAAGACGTTGTATTACAATGCAGTATCAAAAGTAGTTATTCCAATAAGACGTTGTATTACAATGCAGTATCGAAAGTAGTTATTCCAATAAGACGTTGTATTACAATGCAGTATCGAAAGTAGTTATTCCAATCAGACGTTGTATTACAATGCAGTATCAAAAGTACTTATTCCAATAAGACGTTGTATTACAATTCAGTATCAAAAGTAGTTATTCCAATAAGACGTTGTATTACAATGCAGTATCGAAAGTAATTATTCCAATAAGACGTTGTATTAAAATGCAGTATCGAAAGTAGTTATTACAATAAGACGTTGTATTACAATGCAGTATCAAAAGTGGTTATTCCAATAAGACGTTGTATTACAATGCAATATCAAAAGTAGTTATTCCAATCAGACGTTGTATTACAATGCAGTTTCAAAAGTAATTATTCCAATAAGACGTTGTATTACAATGCAGTATCAAAAGTAGTTATTCCAATAAGTCGTTGTATTACAATGCAGTTTCAAAAGTAGTTATTCCAAAAAGAAGTTGTATTACAATGCAGTATCAAAAGTAATTATTCCGATAAGACGTTATATTACAATGCAGTTTCAAAAGTAATTATTCCAATAAGACGATGTATTACAATGCAGTATCAAAAGTAGTTATTCCAATAAGATTTTGTATTACAATGCAGTTTCAAAAGTAATTATTCCAATAAGACGTTGTATTACAATGCAGTTTAAAATGTAATTGTTCCAATAAGACGTTGTATTACAATGCAGTATCAAAAGTAGTTATTCCAATAAGACGTTGTATTACAATGCAGTATCGAAAGTAGTTATTCCAATAAGACGTTGTATTACAAGTCAGTATCAAAAGTAGTTATTCCAATAAGACGTCGTATTACAATGCAGTTTCAAAAGTAATTATTCCAATAAGACGTTGTATACAATGCAGTATCAAAAGTAGTTATTCCAATAAGACGCTGTATTACAATGCAGTATACAAAAGTAATAGTATCAAAAGTTGTTATTCCTATTAGACGTTGTATTACAATGCAGTTTCAAAAGTAGTTATTCCAATAAGACGTTGTATTACAATGCAGTATCAAAAGTAGTTATTCCAATAAGACGTTGTATTACAATGCAGTTTCAAAAGTAGTTATTCCAATAAGACGTTGTATTACAATGCAGTATCAAAAGTAGTTATTCCAATAAGACGTTATATTACAATGCAGTTTCAAAAGTAATTATTCCAATAAGACGCTGTATTACAATGCAGTATCAAAAGTAGTTATTCCAATAAGACGCTGTATTACAATGCAGTATCAAAAGTAGTTATTCCAATAAGACGTTGTATTACAATGCAGTATCAAAAGTAGTTATTCCAATAAGACGTTGTATTACAATGCAGTATCAAAAGTAGTTATTCCAATAAGACGTTGTATTACAATGCAGTATCAAAAGTAGTTATTCCAATAAGACGTTGTATTACAATGCAGTATCAAAAGTAGTTATTCCAATAAGACGTTGTATTACAATGCAGTATCAAAAGTAGTTATTCCAATAAGACGTTGTATTACAATGCAGTTTCAAAAGTAGTTATTCCAATAAGACGTTGTATTACAATGCAGTATAAAAAGTAATTATTCCAATAAGACGCTGTATTACAATGCAGTATCGAAAGTAGTTATTACAATAAGACACTGTATTACAATGCAGTATTGAAAGTAGCTATTACAATAAGACGTTGTATTACAATACAGTATCAAAAGTAGTTATTACAATAAGACGTTGTATTACAATGCAGTATCAAAAGTAGTTATTCCAATAAGACGTGGTATTACAATGCAGTATTAAAAGTAATTATTCCAATAAGACGCTGTATTACAATGCAGTATCGAAAGTAGTTATTACAATAAGACACTGTATTACAATGCAGTATTGAAAGTAGCTATTACAATAAGACGTTGTATTACAATACAGTATCAAAAGTAGTTATTCCAATAAGATGTTGTATTACAATGCAGTATCAAAAGTAGTTATTCCCATAAGACGCTGTATTACAATGCAGTATCGAAAGTAGCTATTACAATAAGACCTTGTATTACAATGCAGTATCAAAAGTAGTTATTCCCATAAGACGCTGTATTACAATGCAGTATCGAAAGTAGCTATTACAATAAGACGTTGTATGAACATGCAGTATCAAAAGTAGTTATTCCAATAAGACGTTGTATTACAATGCAGTATCAAAAGTAGTTATTCCAATAAGACGTTGTATTACAATGCAGTATCAAAAGTAGTTATTGCAATAAGACGTTGTATTACAATGCAGTATCAAAAGTAGTCGTTCCAATAAGACGTTGTATTACAATGCAGTATGAAAAGTAGTTATTCCAATAAGACGTTGTATTACAATGCAGTATTAAAAGTAGTTATTCCAATAAGACGTTGTATTACAATGCAGTATCAAAAGTAGTTATTCCAATAAGACGTTGTATTACAATGCAGTATCAAAAGTAGTTATTCCAATAAGACGTTGTATTACAATGCAGTATCAAAAGTAGTTATTCCAATAAGACGTTGTATTACAATGCAGTTTCAAAAGTAATTATTCTAATAAGACGTGGTATTACAATGCAGTATCAAAAGTAATTATTCCAATAAGACGCTGTATTACAATGCAGTATCGAAAGTAGTTATTACAATAAGACACTGTATTACAATGCAGTATCGAAAGTAGCTATTACAATAAGACGTTGTATTACAATGCAGTATCAAAAGTAGTTATTCCAATAAGACGTTGTATTACAATGCAGTATCAAAAGTAGTTATTCCAATAAGACGTTGTATTACAATGCAGTATCAAAAGTAGTTATTCCAATAAGACGTTGTATTACAATGCAGTATCAAAAGTAGTTATTCCAATAAGACGTTGTATTACAATGCAGTATCAAAAGTAGTTATACCAATAAGACGCTGTATTACAATGCAGTATCAAAAGTAGTTATTCCAATAAGACGTTGTATTACAATGCAGTATCAAAAGTAGTTATTACAATAAGACGTTGTATTACAATGCAGTATCGAAAGTAGTTATTCCAATAAGACGTTGTATTACCATGCAGTATCAAAAGTAGTTATTCCAATAAGACGTTGTATTACAATGCAGTATCAAAAGTAGTTATTCCAATAAGACGTTGTATTACAATGCAGTATCAAAAGTAGTTATTCCAATAAGACGTTGTATTACAATGCAGTATCGAAAGTAGTTATTCCAATAAGACGTTGTATTACAATGCAGTATCAAAAGTAGTTATTCCAATCAGACGTTGTATTACAATGCAGTATCAAAAGTACTTATTCCAATAAGACGTTGTATTACAATTCAGTATCAAAAGTAGTTATTCCAATAAGACGTTGTATTACAATGCAGTATCGAAAGTAATTATTCCAATAAGACGTTGTATTAAAATGCAGTATCGAAAGTAGTTATTACAATAAGACGTTGTATTACAATGCAGTATCAAAAGTGGTTATTCCAATAAGACGTTGTATTACAATGCAATATCAAAAGTAGTTATTCCAATCAGACGTTGTATTACAATGCAGTTTCAAAAGTAATTATTCCAATAAGACGTTGTATTACAATGCAGTATCAAAAGTAGTTATTCCAATAAGTCGTTGTATTACAATGCAGTTTCAAAAGTAGTTATTCCAAAAAGAAGTTGTATTACAATGCAGTATCAAAAGTAATTATTCCGATAAGACGTTATATTACAATGCAGTTTCAAAAGTAATTATTCCAATAAGACGATGTATTACAATGCAGTATCAAAAGTAGTTATTCCAATAAGATTTTGTATTACAATGCAGTTTCAAAAGTAATTATTCCAATAAGACGTTGTATTACAATGCAGTTTAAAATGTAATTGTTCCAATAAGACGTTGTATTACAATGCAGTATCAAAAGTAGTTATTCCAATAAGACGTTGTATTACAATGCAGTATCGAAAGTAGTTATTCCAATAAGACGTTGTATTACAAGTCAGTATAAAAAGTAGTTATTCCAATAAGACGTCGTATTACAATGCAGTTTCAAAAGTAATTATTCCAATAAGACGTTGTATACAATGCAGTATCAAAAGTAGTTATTCCAATAAGACGCTGTATTACAATGCAGTATACAAAAGTAATAGTATCAAAAGTTGTTATTCCTATTAGACGTTGTATTACAATGCAGTTTCAAAAGTAGTTATTCCAATAAGACGTTGTATTACAATGCAGTATCAAAAGTAGTTATTCCAATAAGACGTTGTATTACAATGCAGTTTCAAAAGTAGTTATTCCAATAAGACGTTGTATTACAATGCAGTATCAAAAGTAGTTATTCCAATAAGACGTTATATTACAATGCAGTTTCAAAAGTAATTATTCCAATAAGACGCTGTATTACAATGCAGTATCAAAAGTAGTTATTCCAATAAGACGCTGTATTACAATGCAGTATCAAAAGTAGTTATTCCAATAAGACGTTGTATTACAATGCAGTATCAAAAGTAGTTATTCCAATAAGACGTTGTATTACAATGCAGTATCAAAAGTAGTTATTCCAATAAGACGTTGTATTACAATGCAGTATCAAAAGTAGTTATTCCAATAAGACGTTGTATTACAATGCAGTATCAAAAGTAGTTATTCCAATAAGACGTTGTATTACAATGCAGTATCAAAAGTAGTTATTCCAATAAGACGTTGTATTACAATGCAGTTTCAAAAGTAGTTATTCCAATAAGACGTTGTATTACAATGCAGTATAAAAAGTAATTATTCCAATAAGACGCTCTATTACAATGCAGTATCGAAAGTAGTTATTACAATAAGACACTGTATTACAATGCAGTATTGAAAGTAGCTATTACAATAAGACGTTGTATTACAATACAGTATCAAAAGTAGTTATTACAATAAGACGTTGTATTACAATGCAGTATCAAAAGTAGTTATTCCAATAAGACGTGGTATTACAATGCAGTATTAAAAGTAATTATTCCAATAAGACGCTGTATTACAATGCAGTATCGAAAGTAGTTATTACAATAAGACACTGTATTACAATGCAGTATTGAAAGTAGCTATTACAATAAGACGTTGTATTACAATACAGTATCAAAAGTAGTTATTCCAATAAGATGTTGTATTACAATGCAGTATCAAAAGTAGTTATTCCCATAAGACGCTGTATTACAATGCAGTATCGAAAGTAGCTATTACAATAAGACCTTGTATTACAATGCAGTATCAAAAGTAGTTATTCCCATAAGACGCTGTATTACAATGCAGTATCGAAAGTAGCTATTACAATAAGACGTTGTATGAACATGCAGTATCAAAAGTAGTTATTCCAATAAGACGTTGTATTACAATGCAGTATCAAAAGTAGTTATTCCAATAAGACGTTGTATTACAATGCAGTATCAAAAGTAGTTATTCCAATAAGACGTTGTATTACAATGCAGTATCAAAAGTAGTTATTCCAATAAGACGCTGTATTACAATGCAGTATCAAAAGTAGTTATTCCAATAAGACGTTGTATTACAATGCAGTATCAAAAGTAGTTATTACAATAAGACGTTGTATTACAATGCAGTATCGACAGTAGTTATTCCAATAAGACGTTGTATTACAATGCAGTATCAAAAGTAGTTATTCCAATAAGACGTTGTATTACAATGCAGTATCAAAAGTAGTTATTCCAATAAGACGTTGTATTACAATGCAGTATCAAAAGTAGTTATTCCAATAAGACGTTGTATTACAATGCAGTATCGAAAGTAGTTATTCCAATAAGACGTTGTATTACAATGCAGTATCAAAAGTAGTTATTGCAATAAGACGTTGTATTACAATGCAGTATCAAAAGTAGTTATTCCAATAAGACGTTGTATTACAATGCAGTATTAAAAGTAGTTATTCCAATAAGTCGTATTACAATGCAGTATCGAAAGTAATTATTCCAATAAGACGTTTTATTAAAATGCAGTATCGAAAGTAGTTATTACAATAAGACGTTGTATTACAATGCAGTATCAAAAGTAGTTATTCCAATAAGACGTTGTATTACAATGCAGTATCAAAAGTAGTTATTCCAATAAGACGTTGTATTACAATGCAGTTTCAAAAGTAATTATTCCAATAAGACGTTGTATTACAATGCAGTATCAAAAGTAGTTATTCCAATAAGACGCTGTATTACAATGCAGTATCAAATATAATTATTCCAATAAGACGTTGTATTACAATGCAGTATCAAAAGTAGTTATTCCAATAAGACGTTGTATTACAATGAAGTTTAAAAAGTAGTTATTCCAATAAGACGTTGTATTACAATGCAGTATCCAAAGTAGTTTTTCCAATAAGACGTTGTATTACAATGCAGTATGAAAAGTAGTTATTCCAATAAGACGTTGTATTACAATGCAGTATCAAAAGTAGTTATTCCAATAAGACGTTGTATTACAATGCAGTATCAAAAGTAGTTATTCTAATAAGACGTTGTATTACAATGCAGTTTCAAAAGTAATTATTCCAATAAGACGTTGTATTACAATGCAGTTTCAAAAGTAGTTATTCCAATAAGACGTTGTATTACAATGCAGTATCAAAAGTAGTTATTCCAATAAGACGTTGTATTACAATGCAGTATACAAAAGTAATTATTCCAATAGGACGTTGTATTACAATGCAGTATCAAAAGTTGTTATTCCAATTAGACGTTGTATTACAATGCAGTTTCAAAAGTAGTTATTCCAATAAGACGTTGTATTACAATGCAGTATCAAAAGTAGTTATTCCAATAAGACGTTGTATTACAATGCAGTATCAAAAGTAGTTATTCCAATAAGACGTTGTATTACAATGCAGTATCAAAATAGTTATTCAAAAAAGACGTTGTATTACAATGCAGTATCAAAAGTAGTTATTACAATAAGACGTTGTATTACAATGCAGTATCAAAAGTAGTTATTCTAATAAGACGTTGTATTACAATGCAGTATCAAAAGTAGTTATTCCAATAAGACGTTGTATTACAATGCAGTATCAAAAGTAGTTATTCCAATAAGACGTTGTATTACAATGCAGTATCAAAAGTAGTTATTCCAATAAGACGTTGTATTACAATGCAGTATCAAAAATGGTTATTCCAATAAGACGTTGTATTACAATGCAGTATCAAAAGTAGTTATTCCAATAAGACGTTGCATTACAATGCAGTATCAAAAGTAGTTATTCCAATAAGACGTTGTATTACAATGCAGTTTCAAAAGTAATTATTCCAATAAGACGTGGTATTACAATGCAGTATAAAAAGTAATTATTCCAATAAGACGCTGTATTACAATGCAGTATCGAAAGTAGCTATTACAATAAGACGTTGTATTACAATACATTATCAAAAGTAGTTATTCCAATAAGATGTTGTATTACAATGCAGTATCAAAAGTAGTTATTCCAATAAGACGCTGTATTACAATGCAGTATCGAAAGTAGCTATTACAATAAGACGTTGTATTACAATGCAGTATCAAAAGTAGTTATTCCAATAAGACGTTGTATTACAATGCAGTATCAAAAATAGTTATTCCAATAAGACGTTGTATTACAATGCAGTATCAAAAGTAGTTATTCCAATAAGACGTTGTATTACAATGCAGTATCAAAAGTAGTTATTCCAATAAGACGTTGTATTACAATGCAGTATCAAAAGTAGTTATTCCAATAAGACGCTGTATTACAATGCAGTATGAAAAGTAGTTATTCCAATAAGACGTTGTATTACAATGCAGTATCAAAAGTAGTTATTCCAATAAGACGTTGTATTACAATGCAGTATCAAAAGTAGTTATTCCAATAAGACGTTGTATTACAATGCAGTTTCAAAAGTAATTATTCCAATAAGACGTTATATTACAATGCAGTTTCAAAAGTAATTATTCCAATAAGACGCTGTATTACAATGCAGTATCAAAAGTAGTTATTCCAATAAGATGTTGTATTACAATGCAGTTTCAAAAGTAATTTTTCCAATAAGACGTTGTATTACAATGCAGTTTAAAAAGTAATTGTTCCAATAAGACGTTGTATTACAATGCAGTATCAAAAGTAGTTATTCCAATAAGACGTTGTATTACAATGCAGTATCGAAAGTAGTTATTCCAATAAGACGTTGTATTACAATGCAGTATCGAAAGTAGTTATTCCAATAAGACGTTGTATTACAATGCAGTATCAAAAGTAGTTATTCCAATAAGACGTTGTATTACAAGTCAGTATCAAAGGTAGTTATTCCAATAAGACGTTGTATTACAATGCAGTTTCAAAAGTAATTATTCCAATAAGACGTTGTATACAATGCAGTATCAAAAGTAGTTATTCCAATAAGACGCTGTATTACAATGCAGTATACAAAAGTAATAGTATCAAATGTAGTTATTCCAATTAGACGCTGTATTACAATGCAGTTTCAAAAGTACTTATTCCAATAAGACGTTGTGTTACAATGCAGTATCAAAAGTAGTTATTCCAATAAGACGTTGTATTACAATGCAGTTTAAAATGTAATTGTTCCAATAAGACGTTGTATTACAATGCAGTATCAAAAGTAGTTATTCCAATAAGACGTTATATTACAATGCAGTTTTAAAAGTAATTATTCCAATAAGACGCTGTATTACAATGCAGTATCAAAAGTAGTTATTCCAATAAGACGCTGTATTACAATGCAGTATCAAAAGTAGTTATTCCAATAAGACGTTGTATTACAATGCAGTATCAAAAGTAGTTATTCAAATAAGACGTTGTATTACAATGCAGTATCAAAAGTAGTTATTACAATAAGACGTTGTATTACAATGCAGTATCAAAAGTAGTTATTCCAATAAGACGTTGTATTACAATGCAGTATCAAAAGTAGTTATTCCAATAAGACGTTGTATTACAATGCAGTATCAAAAGTAGTTATTCCAATAAGACGTTGTATTACAATGCAGTATCAAAAGTAGTTATTCCAATAAGACGTTGTATTACAATGCAGTATCAAAAGTAGTTATTCCAATAAGACGTTGTATTACAATGCAGTATCAAAAGTAGTTATTCCAATAAGACGTTGTATTACAATGCAGTATCAAAAGTAGTTATTCCAATAAGACGTTGTATTACAATGCAGTTTCAAAAGTAATTATTCCAATAAGACGTGGTATTACAATGCAGTATAAAAAGTAATTATTCCAATAAGACGCTGTATTACAATGCAGTATCGAAAGTAGTTATTACAGTAAGACACTGTATTAAAATGCAGTATGGAAAGTAGCTATTACAATAAGACGTTGTATTACAATACAGTATCAAAAGTAGTTATTCCAATAAGATGTTGTATTACAATGCAGTATCAAAAGTAATTATTCCAATAAGACGCTGTATTACAATGCAGTATCGAAAGTAGCTATTACAATAAGACGTTGTATTACAATGCAGTATGAAAAGTAGTTATTCCAATAAGACGTTGTATTACAATGCAGTATCAAAAGTAGTTATTCCAATAAGACGTTGTATTACAATGCAGTATCAAAAGTAGTTATTCCAATAAGACGTTGTATTACAATGCAGTATCAAAAGTAGTTATTCCAATAAGACGTTGTATTACAATGCAGTTTCAAAAGTAGTTATTCCAATAAGACGCTGTATTACAATGCAGTATCAAAAGTAGTCATTCCAATAAGACGTTATATTACAATGCAGTTTCAAAAGTAATTATTCCAATAAGACGCTGTATTACAATGCAGTATCAAAAGTAGTTATTCCAATAAGACGCTGTATTACAATGCAGTATCAAAAGTAGTTATTCCAATAAGACGTTGTATTACAATGCAGTATCAAAATAGTTATTCAAAAAAGACGTTGTATTACAATGCAGTATCAAAAGTAGTTATTACAATAAGACGTTGTATTACAATGCAGTATGAAAAGTAGTTATTCCAATAAGACGTTGTATTACAATGCAGTTTCAAAAGTAGTTATTCCAATAAGACGTTGTTATTACAATGCAGTATCAAAAGTAGTTATTCCAATAAGACGCTGTATTACAATGCAGTATCAAAAGTAGTTATTCTAATAAGACGTTGTATTACAATGCAGTTTCAAAAGTAGTTATTCCAATAAGACGTTGTATTACAATGCAGTTTCAAAAGTAGTTATTCCAATAAGACGCTGTATTACAATGCAGTATCAAAAGTAGTTATTCCAATAAGACGCTGTATTACAATGCAGTATGAAAAGTAGTTATTCCAATAAGACGTTGTATTACAATGCAGTATCAAAAGTAGTTATTACAATAAGACGTTGTATTACAATGCAGTATCGAAAGTAGTTATTCTAATAAGACGTTGTATTACAATGCAGTATCAAAAGTAGTTATTCCAATAAGACGTTGTATTACAATGCAATATCAAAAGTAGTTATTCCAATAAGACGTTGTATTACAATGCAGTTTCAAAAGTAATTATTCCAATAAGACGTTATATTACAATGCAGTTTCAAAAGTAATTATTCCAATAAGACGCTGTATTACAATGCAGTATCAAAAGTAGTTATTCCAATAAGATGTTGTATTACAATGCAGTTTTAAAAGTAATTTTTCCAATAAGACGTTGTATTACAATGCAGTTTAAAAAGTAATTGTTCCAATAAGACGTTGTATTACAATGCAGTATCAAAAGTAGTTATTCCAATAAGACGTTGTATTACAATGCAGTATCGAAAGTAGTTATTCCAATAAGACGTTGTATTACAATGCAGTATCGAAAGTAGTTATTCCAATAAGACGTTGTATTACAATGCAGTATCAAAAGTAGTTATTCCAATAAGACGTTGTATTACAAGTCAGTATCAAAGGTAGTTATTCCAATAAGACGTTGTATTACAATGCAGTTTCAAAAGTAATTATTCCAATAAGACGTTGTATACAATGCAGTATCAAAAGTAGTTATTCCAATAAGACGCTGTATTACAATGCAGTATACAAAAGTAATAGTATAAAAAGTAGTTATTCCAATTAGACGCTGTATTACAATGCAGTTTCAAAAGTACTTATTCCAATAAGACGTTGTGTTACAATGCAGTATCAAAAGTAGTTATTCCAATAAGACGTTGTATTACAATGCAGTTTAAAATGTAATTGTTCCAATAAGACGTTGTATTACAATGCAGTATCAAAAGTAGGTATTCCAATAAGACGTTATATTACAATGCAGTTTCAAAAGTAATTATTCCAATAAGACGCTGTATTACAATGCAGTATCAAAAGTAGTTATTCCAATAAGACGCTGTATTACAATGCAATATCAAAAGTAGTTATTCCAATAAGACGTTGTATTACAATGCAGTATCAAAAGTAGTTATTCAAATAAGACGTTGTATTACAATGCAGTATCAAAAGTAGTTATTACAATAAGACGTTGTATTACAATGCAGTATCAAAAGTAGTTATTCCAATAAGACGTTGTATTACAATGCAGTATCAAAAGTAGTTATTCCAATAAGACGTTGTATTACAATGCAGTATCAAAAGTAGTTATTCCAATAAGACGTTGTATTACAATGCAGTATCAAAAGTAGTTATTCCAATAAGACGTTGTATTACAATGCAGTATCAAAAGTAGTTATTCCAATAAGACGTTGTATTACAATGCAGTATCAAAAGTAGTTATTCCAATAAGACGTTGTATTACAATGCAGTATCAAAAGTAGTTATTCCAATAAGACGTTGTATTACAATGCAGTTTCAAAAGTAATTATTCCAATAAGACGTGGTATTACAATGCAGTATAAAAAGTAATTATTCCAATAAGACGCTGTATTACAATGCAGTATCGAAAGTAGTTATTACAGTAAGACACTGTATTACAATGCAGTATGGAAAGTAGCTATTACAATAAGACGTTGTATTACAATACAGTATCAAAAGTAGTTATTCCAATAAGATGTTGTATTACAATGCAGTATCAAAAGTAGTTATTCCAATAAGACGCTGTATTACAATGCAGTATCGAAAGTAGCTATTACAATAAGACGTTGTATTACAATGCAGTATGAAAAGTAGTTATTCCAATAAGACGTTGTATTACAATGCAGTATCAAAAGTAGTTATTCCAATAAGACGTTGTATTACAATGCAGTATCAAAAGTAGTTATTCCAATAAGACGTTGTATTACAATGCAGTATGAAAAGTAGTTATTCCAATAAGACGTTGTATTACAATGCAGTTTCAAAAGTAGTTATTCCAATAAGACGCTGTATTACAATGCAGTATCAAAAGTAGTCATTCCAATAAGACGTTGTATTACAATGCAGTTTCAAAAGTAATTATTCCAATAAGACGCTGTATTACAATGCAGTATCAAAAGTAGTTATTCCAATAAGACGCTGTATTACAATGCAGTATAAAAAGTAGTTATTCCAATAAGACGTTGTATTACAATGCAGTATCAAAATAGTTATTCAAAAAAGACGTTGTATTACAATGCAGTATAAAAGTAGTTATTACAATAAGACGTTGTATTACAATGCAGTATGAAAAGTAGTTATTCCAATAAGACGTTGTATTACAATGCAGTTTCAAAAGTAGTTATTCCAATAAGACGTTGTTATTACAATGCAGTATCAAAAGTAGTTATTCCAATAAGACGTTGTATTACAATGCAGTATCAAAAGTAGTTATTCTAATAAGACGTTGTATTACAATGCAGTTTCAAAAGTAATTATTCCAATAAGACGTTGTATTACAATGCAGTTTCAAAAGTAGTTATTCCAATAAGACGTTGTATTATAATGCAGTATCAAAAGTAGTTATTCCAATAAGACGCTGTATTACAATGCAGTTTCAAAAGTAGTTATTCCAATAAGACGTTGTATTACAATGCAGTATCAAATTAGTTATTCAAATAAGACGTTGTATTACAATGCAGTATCAAAAGTAGTTATTACAATAAGACGTTGTATTACAATGCAGTATCAAAAGTAGTTATTCCAATAAGACGTTGTATTACAATGCAGTATCAAAAGTAGTTATTCCAATAAGACGTTGTATTACAATGCAGTATCAAAAGTAGTTATTCCAATAAGACGTTGTATTACAATGCAGTATCAAAAGTAGTTATTCCAATAAGACGTTGTATTACAATGCAGTATCAAAAGTAGTTATTCCAATAAGACGTTGTATTACAATGCAGTATCAAAAGTAGTTATTCCAATAAGACTTTGTATTACAATGCAGTATCGAAAGTAGTTATTACAATAAGACGTTGTATTACAATGCAGTATCAAAAGTAGTTATTCCAATAAGACGTTGTATTACAATGCAGTATCAAAAGTATTTATTCCAATAAGACGTTGTATTACAATGCAGTATCGAAAGTAGTTATTACAATAAGACGTTGTATTACAATGCAGTATCAAAAGTAGTTATTCCAATAAGACGTTGTATTACAATACAGTATCGAAACAACGATTTGATAGAAACGATGTGACCAGTAATTGGTAAAAGTGACTCCAGAGCTGTAGTTTTTTTTTCATAAGAAAGTCTTTGATATTCCGAAATATTAATCCATTTGCTAATGGCCAGACAAAACGTTGCTTAACTTCGATGATCTAACTAAAACATGTGCATCAACGTCGTTGGTATGCCGTAAAAGAGACACACCAACAAGAATATTAACTGATTATGAGATTGGGTTTTTAAAATACGAGTCCATTATGAAATAGGATCCAGCGTTAACAGGTGCGTAAACTAGTATATATATATGTGTTGTATGCACATCTTGAGGATTATTTTCATTATTATTGTTAAAAACATTTAAGGAAAACTTTTAAACCTGAAAGCATAAGTAAAATATCAAATGGACACACGTATAGAATCAAATTTGATTTCAGACAAACACACGTTCATGATGAGAACAGTAGTCCGAAAAATCCAAATAAGCTACATATATATTATTTGGATTCATCTGACTAATAATTGTCCGAAGAATCCCCGTATTCTGCGACCGAGTAGAGAAATTCAACAAACGTAAAAAAAGTTTTCATTCGTCATGGGTCGTCGTCAGATACTGTGGTATAGTGAATATTCATTTTATTAAACTGACTCATCAGATGATGCGCGTTTAAACATTTCAGTTGGCCGTCCCCAATCCAAACCCTGTCTGATGGTTGATGTTCGGATTTTTGGCTTGAATGAGTGTAATGCCCCGAGAATAGGCAGGCGCAGGTCACAATATGAGACAACCACAATAATCATGTTTTCTGTAATGAGCTTTCTAAATTCTTTCTTGGGGGATCGGGCTTCTGTTTTCTTTGTATATATATATATATATATATATATATATATTGAGATTGAGATTGTCGGACTGACTTCCTCATCTTGGTTGTTATAGTCACAACGTTTCGGCCGTTTTACCCTCCGGCCTTCATCAGGTGTTTTGTATCGAACTGGGGAACCGTTTGTTAGGAGTCTCGAACCCAACCCTTTATTATTATTACGGGGGAACCGTGTTTAGACGCCAGCTAGGCTCTGAAACATAGTTGCAGTTTTGAATGTTACTTTTTTTACTGCCTTCGTTCAGGATTGAACTCAGCACCTTTGGGTAACTGTAAACTTTGATACAACGTCTAGGACCACTCGACCATATGTCACTAAACACCTGATGAAGGCCGGAGGGTAAAACGGCCGAAACGTTGTGACTATAACAACCAAGATGAGGAAGTCAGTCCGACAATCTCAATCAATGAAAACACCTCATCTCAAAAATACAGACAATATATATATATATATATATTTTCATATATATATATATATATATATATATATATAATATATATTTTCATATATATATATATAATATATTGGCATATTTAGGCAGCATTTTTTCATTCAAGCAAATATTAAATGCAACGGAGACACTTTGCTTTATGATTCATTATTTTATTTTTTCGATTTTCCGTATAATCTTTTTTTTTGTATCAAAATCAAAAATATTAAAGTTCCATAATTGTGGCTGTCAAGAGCGCTTTCGATTCGTTCACGAATCATCATCAGGCGTTGAAGTAAAAGTGCGAAGGAGCGAAAATGAGAATTAAAAGTGAAAATTAAAATATACATTAAGCGGCGATAAGTTAAAATTTAAAGTCGATTAAAAATATACGTCGATTAAAAATGTGAGTATTAAAAAAGTTCGTCGACACCGTTAACGAAGTCCGTCCAATACGAACTACGCAAGACATTTTAGAATGTTACTGCTTTTCTCGAATGCGATATCATTTATAGTTGGTTGAAGGGTCCTAATATATGACGCTTCAAGAATTTTTAATTTTTTTAATATTCTCATGTTGTATAATTTTGTGAAGCTGTTTTGTATAAAAGGTAAATATTTCTAACTTCGAATGTAACTATGTTATTACTATTATTCTTTTAATATATGCTTTTTTGTTATATTTAACATATATTGCGCTTCTAAGCAAAAAGGATTGGTATACACAAAGAGTGAAATATAATTGAAAAAAAAACATATTTTACCAACACACACACACACACACACACAGATGATTGATAATTTATAATTAAAATTAAAAATCTGTTTTACAAGGAAGAACAAACAAAATTAATAAATTGTACGATCGTTTCGGAAACGATGTTTTTATTGAGATAGACAATAAATCTTGGACAATAATTTTATCATATAGTTTGTTGAAACAAAGTCTCCTCATCAGCAAAAATATTGAGTAAGTTTTTTTTAAAGACATCAAAAATAAGACTAGCATTTTGTTTTAGGTAAGGCATATGTATCTGGAAAATATTTAAAATATAAAGGAAAATAGTTACTTTTTGATGTTGATAAACAAAGTAAGATAAAATGAAAATAAAATAAAAAATAAATTAAAATAAAATGAGATTGAAGGATAAGGTTAAGAGAGGATATATATAATATATTCAAAAAAGTTTTATATATATATATATATATATATATATATACCTATTAATTTTTAATTATAAATTATCAATCATCTTACTCAATATTAAAATAGCTTTAGGATATATTTGCCTATCGAGCTTATTATATATGTGTGCATTGCAACGAGCACTGTTTTCTTTTATTTTAATTGTATTAAGGAATTTACTAATACATTAAAATATAGTCTGCTCTTCGGACTGTTTTTCTAATCCCCTTTATATATGTGTGTGTTTTTAATGTGTGTGTGATTTTTTTTTTTTTTTTACACAGTGATCACCATTTATCAAGGCCCGGAAGCCACTCAGGGATAAGAGTTATTGCAAGTACATTACGTTAGTGCGGAGATTTGATGAAGTGTTTACTTAAGGGGGCGGTTCATTAAGAATTTGTTAACATTGGACTTGAAGACATCCAAGTTGTAGTCCGGTGGGAAGCAGGCAGACGGAACAGAGTTCCACAGGCGTGCAGTTCTAAGAAAGAAGCTTTGTTCATAGAATCCGCGTTTTGATTTAGGCACAGATATAGAGTGGGGGAAATTTTTTCACTGTGGATTCAGCAAGACGGGTGTTTTTCGTGAAAGATTGGCGAGGGGGGACCAGAGATTGGAGTTCAGACGAGCACCTGCCATGGAAATAACGATAAAACAAGGATAGGCTCGCAACGTCTCTTCTGTGGGAGAGAGGTTGCAGGGTAGAGAAAAGGGCATCCCCCACTAAGCCACGAAGTCTATTTTGTACTCTATCAAGGCAGGATAGGCTGTTTTTAGCAGCTCCTGCCCAAATATGGCAACAGTATTCCATCCTTGGACGTACTTGGCTTTTATATAGATAGAGAATTGCATCAGTAGTGAGATATCTTCTGGAGCAGTAGAAGGATCCCACCATCTTTCCAGCGACCTTGGCAACAGACTTGATGTACGTGTTCCATTTCAGATCAGGAGTAAAGGTCAAACCCAGAAGCTTGTCAAAACACGGGGCCTCACCCAGATGAGAGCCATCCATCCTTTCGATATTTCGGATGATACATCGCGTATTAATTGTCATATGTAGATGTTTTTTGCTGTTGTTTCATCATTTGTTTTCCGAGTGCTTTTTACTGACTCACTCAATCGCCACGAGGTGGCATATTGGTCTGCCTTATTCATTTCTGTTGGATTCGAACTACGTGTTGTTTTATACTTATAATACCGTATATTGAAAATGATGAAACGCGGCCACACCAAACAGATACGGTAATGCATAGTTTTAACACCACATACTGTTGCAAATGTCAATATAATACTGGCCCAACGGGTCAGGATGGGTCTAGTAATCAATAAAAGTGTGCTAAGTCATATTTTTTTATTTTAATCTTCATATGTATTAACCATCGTTGGAAAATTTTGTGGCTAATTTTGTATATATTTAATTACTTGAGTATTCTTTGGGTTTTTGGGGGCGACTGTTCTCATTCTGACTCAAGATGAGAACTGTAGTCCGATAAATCCAAATAATGCAAAATAACCAATCCTCATCTAAAAAATTCAGAAACGTAATTACTTGATGTACTGAAAACTTGGTTCTATCAATAACAATAGAAATAATAACATTAGAATATCAAATGAAAAAAAACAAAAACAAGGTTGGCGAATTTTTTATACATCAGATACATATACGTATTCTCGTGTGCCTCTATCAGCACACTCACTTATGCAATGAAATAGACTAGTTTAGTGTATATATATATATATATATATATATATATATATATATATATATATATATATGTCTACATATGTGTGTGTACACATTTTCATCAATATTCTTAAGTAAAGCGATGCATTAACAAACAAAACTTGTTTTATTTACTGGACAGTTGAATCAAAGGTAAAATCTTTTTGTCGCCATTTATTTTCTCACACTTTTCCAATAATTCATCTTCCGGTTTTCCTCCTATCCTATCCGCCATTTTGGTTTTTGATCTCGGTTTTCTTTCATTTCTTGAATTTGTCTTTTTTTTTTCTCGATTCTCCCCGCCCCCCATGTCTTATTTTTTCTTACTCTTTCCTTATTCTTGCGTTTTTCTTTATTTGAATTTGAAACTTTCTTTTCCAATTCTTTAATTTTTGTCTGATTCGTTTGACAGATTTTGGCAAGGTTTTTTCTGCTTTTTATTATTTTTTATTTACAGTTCTTTCACTTAAAATAATGGAAGATGGCGTTGGCGAAACGGATAACGATGTGATCTCAGAGTGCCAAGCTCGAATCCACACGGTTCCACAGTATTTTTTTTCAATATGGATGCATTTCACCTGTTCGTCTCCGTAATTACCTGAAGAATTTTATAAAAAAATTCTCACCATTAATAGAAGAATTATATTTGGATAAAATAGCCACGCATATACTCTATTCTGACGAGTCCTATCCAAACATTTTTTTTACATAATAGTGATTACTTATCAAGGCCAGAAGGTCGTTTGAGGATAAATATTAATGAGTGTAAGGTGGTCGGTAAGACAAGAATATAACGATCTCTAATGGTGGAAATTAGTTAGAATTTAATTTAAGAAGACGGCTCAACATGAACATGTTTACATTGGATTTGAAAACAACCACGTTGTAGTTAACTGGAAAGCAACTCCCTAGTATAGAATTCCACAGGGGAGAAGTTCTAGGAAAGAAACTTTGTTCGTAGAACTTATATTTAAGTTTAGATACAGATAGAGAAAAGACAAAATTATTGACAGTGTTTGGAGCTAGACGAATTTTTGCTGTGAATGCAAGACAGGATCATAGACTGAAGCTCAGTCGAGCACATGCCATGAAAATAACAATGGGGCAGAAATAAACCGCGCCCCCGCCGTGGAGCCCACAACAATCCTCTTCTTACCAGCTATTGCTAGCTCCTCTGGCAGTGACCGGCAACTCGTAGCAGGTAGGTTAGTATAAAGTTGCTGCTTCGTGCGATGAACTTGCCAAGATATATGTAACACTAGTCGTAGCATACGACTGTACATGCCGTCTAGTTTTCTTTCCAATCTCTTGGGGTCCTGGATATGACCTTAAACTATATCCGATGGTGAGGCCCCAGCTTGCGGGCTTTGGAGAGTGTGAAGCCATCCCTTAATTAACATTGCTCCCAGGTCCACTCTGACCCGAACTGGTAGTACCTGTTAGGGTCCCAACTATGGGTTAAATAGAAACCGACTTAAAAAAACAAATATACTCTAATAAAACATTTTCCTTCAAGGTCACTGGATTTAGCATTAAATAACATGAAAAGGGTTGATATGCCGTAAAATAAACAACAACAACAACAACAACAATAACCAATCTTCAGGTTGTAGCGCCGTAAACAAGGACTAACTCCACTACTGCTCTGACAAACTGCCTTTTCAGTTTGTCAGTTGGAACTAAAATTTTTTAAAGTTTCGTAAAAATGTCCAATAGTTATGTACTGTATTTTCTTAGAAACAACAAAAAAAAATTGTTTTCATTTTTCTATAAATTTTTCATTGAATTATTTTCATAACAGAAATAAAGTATTTTTTATTATTAAAAACCTTCGCTTACGTTGCACGAAATAAAATCACGAAACTTTCGTTCGGCATCTTCCGGCGTTTTAAACAACTATCCGGAAAATTCCGACGATATTCTGCTTTACCTTCTAATTCTTTACAGTTTTTTTTTGTCTTTTTTTGTCTTTTATTTTCTTTATTTTTGTGGAGGGTTTTTTCTTGCGAGTAGATGTGTTAACATTTCAAATTTTTTATTTTTAAGATTATTTTTTGTATTTTTATAAATTCTTCAATCTTTGTTTCGTTTAGATTTTTATAGACTATTTTGTAATTTTAATTTCATGTGTTTCTGTTTTTCTTCATTGTCTTTGCAAGGACGCCCGGCGTAACCTGGCCATATATGTATATATATATATATATATATATATATATATATATATATATATATATATATATATATATATATATTATTTATTATTATTCATCATCATCATCATCATCTTTCCCATAAAAAAAAACAAAGAAATTTACGTGCGGGGTTTGAAATTTCAGACCACGTAATGAAAAAAAAAAAAAAAAAAATACACGTAAATTTTCAAGTCTTATAAAAATTCTTTGCAGTTAATGAAAAAAAATGAACCAATTTACGTGCCGAGTTTGAACCTACAAACCACGTCATGCAAAAAAAACAAACAAAAGAACACAAAAAGAAAACACGCTATCAATTTACCCACAGTAGAATTTTCCCTGCCCGTTGTTCTATTGTTGGTAAGCGACGACATGGAAAAACTGGCTTTACTGATGGTAGATAAATTAAAATAACGGTTTCAGTTATCGATAATTATCAGGGGTATTCTGAGACAAAACTTAACTAAGCTCACTCCTAGATAAATTTTTTGCACAAATATATTTTATTTCTTCGTTGTCTTTTTAATATTTTCCCATTCTTTCGGCAATGTTTGTTAATATAGACCTACTTTTTTTTTTTAAGTTTGGCACTTTTGTGGTGGCCAGAAGCGCACATGAAAATATCTGTCGATTTTCATTTTCTATTTTTACACAAATACACTTTTCGTTCTTTCATTCGTTCTTCAATGGTTGTTAAATTTACCTTATCTATTTTGGTTTAGACAAAGTTGTGGCGGAAAGTGGAAAGCATAAAATTACTATTGATTAAATAAAAAAAAATAAGCAACATTTTTACACAAGTCAAGTACATTTCCTTTCTTTCTTCTGTGCCTTTAAATATATTTTAAAAAATATTTTCTTACATTCTTTCTTCGTAACGCAAACTTAACCTTTCTTTCATTCTCTATTTCTCCTTCATTCTCTATTTCTCCTTCATTCTCTATTTCTCCTTCATTCTCTTTCTCCTTCATCTCGTATATCATCTTTTATATCGTGGCTACTGCCACTCGACACTTTGCAATGGCGGAAAGGTTAGAACAAACAAAATGGCGTCTTCACTTAATTCTTCTTTATTTGCCCAAATATTCCGCTCCCAAAATTCTTATTTGCAATTCACTAACCAAAGAGAAAGAAAATAAAACATTTTTCTTCCAAGTTCTCGTGCATCTTGGGCAAAATCTCTTTTGGTCTGTGCTGTCTTTTCTTTATACTCGTCTTTACGTTTATTTACTTTTTCGGAATGCACATTAACTTGACGGGGAAGAAAACCAACGTTCAGTTCTCTTTATGACAAAGGAGAGTAGTGCGGGGTTTGTAATATGGGAGATTTAGAAGGTGATACTTTGATGCTATCTTTTCGAATCTTTGTCTTTTAATGTCTACATAATTTTGCTCTCCATACAAAGTGATACAAAAATAAATTAGAAAAAGCTATCCATGAGACCATTAATAAAATTAACAGTTCTTTTCTACTAAAATCTGGGGTACTGATATCGTGTCAGCATATCTGGCAGTTTATGGCAAGTTGCCAGAAAACAATTTAAAAAGTCAATGCGATCAGCTTATCAACTGTCAGCAAGTGTTTTAAGAAAAAAAAACTTTTCTGATACTTTTTGGAAAAAAATTGCTTTCTATCATAGTTGTTTCTATATTTTCGATCTACCTAAAAAAAAAAACCCTCAAAATTTTTAAAACCTTTGTTGAAAAAAATATATGCTTATTTCGAAAAAAAAAAAATGTTTCACATTGGACTCACGGGAAGTCTCATCTTCTGCTAAAGTTTTTTCAGCATTTTGAATTCACCGTCTACCAGTGTTCGCTTCGGCCTTTTCCAGCAACTTTTCCAGCTGCTCGATGCAAACTGCCGGGAAATGCCGAGACGACTTGGGCTCAGGTTCTTGATCAGTAGCAAATCTATTAGAATTAAACTCCAATCTATTCTCGACTTGTTCACCATGAATGTTCAATAGTTCTTTTTCTATTGTTCTTATTTACTTGCCTCCCCACGAGGGCAGAGTTAGATACAAGACCGGGTTTTAATGTAAGGAAATTCCAGCCTCCTAAAAAGGGGCATTCTAGATAGGAACAAAATAAAACTGGTCTCAGTCATGAAGGATTTCTCCATCACTGACCGAGAACAGAAAAAAGGCGAAGTGTAGCATCAGAACAGATACTACACTGTGATCTTGGCTCGTTCTTTTTCTATTGTAGTTCAATGATAAACAACATATCTAAATACGAATCACCAATCAATCTGCTGACATTTATCTTAGCACTGTTCTGATTTTGCCTGCGATGTTCTTATATTTAATTCAGAAATCAGAAATAGTCTGAGGATTGATTTAATATTGGTTGTTTTTGTTTTACGGCATATCAATCCTTTTTAGGTTATTTAATGCCGAATCCAAAGATTTTAAAGATTATTTTTTTAATAGAATATATTTGTTGTTTTCAAGTCGGTTTCTATTTAACCCATAGTTGGTACCCTAACAGGTACTGCCACTCCGGGTTAGAGTTGACCTGGGAGCATTGGCAATTAAAGGGTGGCTCCACACTCCCCAAAGCCCGCAAGCTGGGGCCTCACCACTGGATATAGTTTATGGTCATATCTAGGACCGGGAAGTAGGGGAAGAAAAAAAAAGGGGGAGGAAGGGGCTGTTTTTATTTTTGGTTTTTCTATTCTCTTTTGTAAAACTGAATGAACTTTTACAAAAGAGAATAGAAAAACAAAAAGGAACATCAATGTAGGTGCATTTCGTCTCAGGAAGCCAATAGACAGCCTGATCTGGCAGCACCAGGATTGATTTGTTAGACATTATCTTTAAGATAACCCCATCAATAAAAATCAACATTGGATTCAATTAACTGGAGCAATTCTACGCACGACTCGCTTAAATAATTGTGTGATACAAATTATTTAGCGTATTCAGACTACTATTCTCATCTTCAGTGTTATTCACGCAACGTTTCGGTCGGTGTAACCTCCGACCTTCTTCAGGTGTAACTTTTTTAATACGGGAATCTTCCTGAGGAACTGGATCCTTTATTTAATGACAAGGACCCACGGCGTAACGGATAAAGTAAATTTCAGTTGCATATCACACTGTGCTGGAAATTTCAGGTTCAATCCTCAGTGTTGGCGATACAAAAATCCAATTACGAATTACTTAAAATATTTGCCTAGTCATGATTGACGGAACGAGAACAAGTTACCTCTGTGGATTAAATGAATGGTTTCGTTCGAAATTCCGTGCATATTTTAACAAGATGCACCTGAAGAAAGTTGGGGATCACATTGGCCGAAATGTTGTGTGAATAACACTCAAGATGAGAACAATTGTCCGAAAAATCCAAATTATGAATTCTCATCTAAAAAAAAAGTCAGAAACACTTTTTTTTTTTTTTTTTTTTTTTTTGAGTAGATTATGCGATCTTTTCTGAGCTTCAAACTTACCGGCTCTTAATCCCCTCCCGATATAATATCTTTAAAAACATTCCTCAGATTATTTCTTAGTTTAAAAGAGCTATCGTAGCCAAAATCGTGGCAGTACCAAAAGAGGAAGCTATCAGTTATTAACAACTAGCCTGGATGCTCAGCATTGCCCAGGTGTTTGGAGATGTGTGTTGAGCAAAAATAATAAATAATAAAATTAAAAACAAAAGTGGTAATAGGCAGACAGGCAGGCTCGAACCCATACCGCGAAGGAGAAGAACTTGAAAAAAAATCGTGATGTCCTTGCTGTTGCGTCCATCGTCATACCGGAAGTGGCGAAAGTTTCAATTAAGGCTAGTCAATCGAAAAGAAGGGATGACTTTCGACAATATTGGCGAAAAAAGCGACCCCTTCCTGAAGAAAAATGCCTAGTTGAGGGTGAAGGAATTAATCTTTTTGATCAATTTTTCGATATTTGTCGTCCGAAGGGTCAAGCTTCAAGACAATTCCGATCTCGTAAAAATCCGTCACCTCTGTCGAAAGTTTTAGACATACATACATACATACACTTTAACAGACAGGTGAGATTTATATTACAGATTTTGCACATCGTATGCAGGTGTGCTTATTGATGTGCCCCCCCAAGTCTGTTGGACGTACATCACTAAAACTGCCTGCAAAAAAAAAAAAAGAAAATGTAAAAATCAACGTCGTCAGTTCCCTTGAGAGGAATATACATGCGATTGAGCATCATTTGTGAATTTTACATTTCCTAAGAACACCATCCTCCGAAGAAAACTGGCTCAACCCTACCTGGGTGAATGCCACTACGGATACCAAGTGTGCTCATATATATTGTAGCATACATCACGCAAATGTTTTTGTTTAAATTTGTTTTTATCGTAATAAACAGTTAATTTAGTCTACAGGACTAAGAAAGGAAACCACTATGTTTACAATGAGATTTGTATAGGAATTTTCACTTTCTGGTTTTCAGTGTTTATTCTTAGCCTCGTGAATTAATGGTGTTATCTACACAAACACTAGCAGCAAAAAGTAATTTGGATTACTTGGGTTATTCCGACTACTGTTCTCATTTTGGAGTATTATTTTCACAACGTTTCAGTCGATGCCGTTCTAGCGCAAGGACTCGTGGCGTACTGGATAGAATACTAGGTAAAATTCAGTTGTAAGTTACCTTTCTGAAGGTTGAAGGTTTAATCCTCATTGCATGTTACACTAAAAATACAATTGAGAATTACTTAGGAATTCTACACCATCATGGCTGACCGAACGAGAGCAGGTTAACTCTGCGAATTAAATAAAGGGTTCTGTTCGAAATTGCGTGTAGATTTTCCACAGAAATATTACTGAGTTTGACAGAAATATTACTGAGATTGACAGAAATATTGCGGAGGTTGACAGAAAGATACCCGAGTCTGGCACAAAGATTCTCGAGTTGGACAAGATACACATAAAGAAGGTCGGATGTTACATCGACCGAAACTTTGTGAGAATAATAAAGATGAGAACAGTAGTCCGAATAATCCAAATAATATGAATTATCAATCCTCATCTAAAAAATTCAGTATTAAAATAGCAAAAAATGCAGGTGAATACGTCAACTTTTGGTAAAAAAAAAATTACTATCAAAATCTATACACATAGACATACACACGTATATACATATACAATCACATGCATATACCTATTCACAACCATATGCATAAACACGTCACTAAGTCCTTGATGACGTCATCGTCTGATGTTGGACAGCCTTGATGGACTCTTGCCATATTTGGTCAGTGTAGTGTGCCAAATATGCAAATTTTCTTCATAGAACTCAGGGTGTCGAAAGGTCAACGCACTGACATTAACTGCAACTGACAGGGAGCGGGTTGCGGGGGTCGAGAGAAAAATGGCCAACGAAGGCGTTAGAAATAGTAATATTATTTGCTTGGCTTAGTCAACTGCATGACAAGATCATGTGACATAAATAGGTAATAGAAGACAGTGTAGCGCCAATATTTTTTAACGGTCAGTATTTAAGAATTTAGATAGAAAAACATTTGTAGCTAATAGTGTTGGTATATTTAATCGGAAAATTCAGAAATGTCGGTATATCAGAATTGACATCGGGAAAATATGTGCTTAATTTCCAATCTGAGAAACTATTATTTTTATAAAATTTAATTTCCTATTGCTAGTAGTAATGATAAATAAGAGATTAATGTAGTTTGCTTGAAGCATTGTGTACTGTGTGTATATAAAGGAAATTGCAATTATAGAAAGCAATACAATGCAAAAGTGTAACAGATATACACAAACTGAAGCAAATTTAGATATAATAGTGGAATTATTAATACGATATATATATATATATATATATATATATATATATATATGGTAAAGAGATTCCAACGAGAGAAAAATGTATATTTAAATGCTCTAATACATTTAAAATATATTTTAGATATTTTACATTTTTAATACTTTCTAAAAAGGACGCTTTACAGAACGTATGAAACGAGTTAAAACCTTTTCCGATGATTAAAAAAAATTATTACACTGATCTAAATACTATAATAATAAATAATAAAAACACGGAACAAAATAATTTAAACAAATACATAACAATCGTTGGTGACCTCAATCATATATCCTTATAATCGGTATTGTAATACTTCATCAGACATGTGTTCGATGTTCAAACTTGCATAATTATGTCATATATTTAATAAAGGGTTTTTGTGGTACAAAATTTTATTACAGTTTTTAAAAGGATAAGTGGAGTCATTAGAATTTGGGGGAAGATCGATGCAGGGAGAAAAAAAATAGACACTAAAAACATTCAAAAGACTAACGATTCCACATACCCTTTAAAAAACTGTAATATGTATGGATATATATGTATATATATATGTATGTATATATTTATGTATGTATGTATGCAGTGGTCAAGGTTTGGTATGGACGTATGTTAAAAGCACACAGATGTCTTAGCGTCTTTCTGTGCTTCTCCTAGACAAATCAACCCCACGTGCACGTCGTGACCACTGCCACACAAACGGGGCTCTGATGAACGGCGAGTGTCCTGCGCCGTATAACTGCACCTCCACTGCCTTGTGGGCCAAGGTTATTTAACCAAAGGCTAAGGGTGAGGTACCCCAGACAAAAACCTCCAGAGGAGCTTAGGTCCTGTAAGCTGCGGCATATATGACCCACCGGCGTGTGGAATATGGTCTGGTGCCCAGCAACCTAAGTTCCAGTCATGGATCAAATGGCATGGTGGGTGGAGAGGGCTCTGTAAGCCGTAGTGAAGGCAACCCCCCTAGGAGAAGGAAAACTCTGATATAAAACCCGCGATGACTGCTACATCCAATGATGTCGACTTGCTCTTCTTTTTGGATCAATGTGGCAGTTGTTTAGAGAGTGGGATTGTCTCGGTGCAAAGTCTTTCCCCACTATAACAATCCTCATGCACAGGCATTGCTCGATATAAATTAGATACACTTTTTACCATCTCGTGTATCTTTATAGCAAAAAAGGCTGGCTGTAGCCTAAAACGGCAAAACATTCAATGAAGTTGGAAAATATTATTATATACGTAAATGGCTATAAGGGAACTGGAATTTCCAGGGTCTGGCCCGGCAGGTGTTTCAGGGCTCCACAGCCTGGACCCGGTCTTCATCATGCTACTGTGAAGAAATATATGACAATGACCATCGGCTGTTGGAATGTGCGGACGCTGCTTGACTTGCCGTCAGCAATAACGCGTCCAGAGCGTAGATCTGCTCTTGTATCTAAGGAACTTCAACGTTATTACATGGACATAGTTGCTCTGTCTGAGACCAGGCTGGCTGATGAGGGACAGTTTTCTAAGTTGGCTGGGGCCTACTCCATTTTCTGGAGTGGTAGAGCGGATGGATGTAAGAGGGAATCAGGCGTGGCTTTTGCTATAAAGGCATCAATTCTTTCTAGCCTGGAAGAACTTCCCTATAGTGTGAGTGACCGGATCATGACTGAGGTTACGTCTGGTAAATGGTCGTTATACAACTTTTTGGAGTGTCTATGCACCCACTATGGATGCAACAGAAGATGGAAAGGTTGCTTTCTACTTTGCTTTGTGCAGTGTAGTTCGACGCATTCCCTCTGCTGATAAGATCTTCATTCTTGGAGATTTTAATGCTAGAGTGGGAAGAGATTTTGAAACCTGGGACGTGCTGGGTAAACACGGAGTGGGCAAGTGTAATAGCAATGGTCTGATGTTGTTGCAGTTTTGTTCAGAAATGTGTTTTAAAATTAGTAACACCGTATTCCAGCAGAAGGACAAATACAAGACGACCTGGATGCATCCTGGTTCAAAAAAATGGCACTTGATAGACTGTGTTAGTCGGAAAATGTGAGATGAGGGATATCTGCAGTGTTCGTGTCATGCGGGGTGCAGAGTGCTGGACCGACCATCGGTTGGTCCGTGCAAAGATTAAGTGTGCTGTGAAGCCCAAGATGAGGGGAGCAAGTGTGACTATCCCAAAGCGACTTAATGTTTCCCGTCTAAAGGACAATATTGTGAGGGAGAAACTAGTTAAGGAGATGGAAGAGATTGATTGTGAAAATACTTGGCCTGCTTTTAAGGAATCTGTCTATGAGGTGTGTGAGAGAGTATTAGGTTATTGTGAGCGTAAACATCAGGATTGGTTCAATGAGAATGATTGATATTGAAATTTAGGCTCTGTTTGATTCAAAAGCCAGGGCATTGCACGCTTATCTCGGGGGTGTTTTGACAGATGATGAGCAAGATCGATTGCGTGACAAGTTTAAGGAAATCAAGCACGAGGTGCAGAGGAGGTTGCGTAACATGCAGGATGAATGGTGGAGGCAGAAAGCTGAGGAAATACAGCTCGCCTCGGATTCGAACAACACCAAGGTCTTATACAGCCTACTGCGCGCGGTTTACGGACCATCCAGATCACCTATCACTCCTCTGCGCTTGAAAGATGGTGGGGATCTTCTCCGAGACCCTACCGACATTCTTCACAGATGGAGGAAGCATTTCGATGACCTCCTGAACAGGCCTTCTTACGTTGATCAGGAGTTTGTTAGGTCGATTCCTAGCAATCCGGTCAAGGATATCTTGGCAGAGGTTCCTTCTCTCCAGGAGGTTGAAACAGCTGTCGATAAGCTGAACAATGGAAAGTCTCCTGACCCGAATCGTTTGCATGCGGAGATCTTTAAATGTTCTGGACTCAAGATGATGCAACCCTTAGCGGGAGTGTTTCAGACTGCTTGGCGGGATGAGTGTATTCCGCAGGATTACCGGGATGCATTGATGGTAGTGCTATACAAGGGGAAGGGTAGCAGAGATGAATGTGGAAACTATCGAGGCATCTCTTTGCTGTCAGTAGTCGGTAAAGTGCTCTGTATAATCATGCTAGACAGAATGCTGGTGTTTTGCCTGAGTCGCAGTGTGGTTTCAGATGTCGAGGGACAGTGGATATGATTTTTTACAGCCAGGCAACTGCAGGAGAAATGTAGAGAACAGCAAAAGGTACCGTATCAGGTGTTCGATTTAACTAAGGCCTTTGATACAGTAAATAGGGATGCTTTGTGGGATGTTTTGAAAAAGCTTGGCTGTCCTGACAAGTTTGTAATCATCTTAAAGCTCTTCCACGATGATATGAAGGCTGTGATCAACGTTGAGGAAAAGCTGGCTGATCCTATCTC
>NC_136510.1:26973395-26975895 GCF_053919585.1 Euprymna scolopes
GTTAGAGCCATAATAAACAAGTTCAAATCGCAAGGCCACGTTATGAGTTTAGAGGGTAGAGGGAGAAAAAGGATTCTTTCCCCAAGAGATGAACGGAAAATTGTTCGACAAGTAAAACAAAACCCAAGGATCTCTGTTGGGGAGATTGTTGATGAACAGAGCACTTCTGGAGTGAATGTATCTCGACATACAGTTGGTAGAGTTTTGAAGAGAGCTGGTTTAAAAGCATGTCGTCCGAGAAAGACTCCCTTATTGAAGCCTATGCACCTGAAAGCAAGGCTAGCCTTTGCAAAACGTCATATTGATAAAGATGTTGCATTCTGGAAACGTGTTCTATGGACTGATGAAACGAAAATAGTTATTGTGCCATAATAAAGTGTCTTATATTTACAGAAAATCTGGCGAAGCTTTCCTGCCTAAGAACACCATACCCACAGTGAAGCACGGTGGAGGCAGTTTGATGTTTTGGGGATCCTTTGCTGCCTCTGGACCAGGGCGACTTGTTAAGGTCACAGGTAGCATAAAAAAGGAAGATTATGTTAAAATATTGGATGAAAACCTGAAAGACTCTGCTAAAGAGCTCTCACTTGGTCGTCGTTGGTGGTTCATGCAAGATAATGACCCAAAGCATTCGGCTAAACTGACTAAGAAATGGCTTGAGGACAATCATATTAATGTTTTGGAGTGGCCATCACAAAGCCCAGACCTTAATCCAATTGAAAATTTATGGAGAACATTAAAATTGAGGGTAATGCAAAGGAAGCCTAAGAATCTTATTCAATTGGAGGATTATTGTCAGGAAGAGTGGGCTAAAATTACTACTGAAGAGTGCAACAACTTGATTGTAAACTATGAAAAGCGACTGAGGAAGGTAATCAAGGCCAAAGGCTATACAATTGATTATTAAATAAATCCTGCCAATAATTTTGAACAAGGGTTTTTTGCAATTATGTTTGTTGTTCCTTTATTTATTTTTTCTAAAATCCGATTGCTGCATCGAAAAGGCCAGTTAAAAATACATAATATACTTTGTTATTTTTTTTAATTTAATCCCTTTTTTAGAATTTATTAGACAAAATTTAACTTTTATTTTACCGTGCCAATAAATATGATCATCACTGTATATATATATATATATATATATATATATATATATATATATATATATATATATATACCAATCAGTCATAAATAAAACGGAACCAAAATTTACAATTTCAATTTTTTTCTCGATAGTATACCTCAATAAATAAAGTTAAAAATACCTTTATTCCGCGGAGTTTCACAGAAACAAGGTTCTTCTCTTTGGAGGAAAGAAACATGTTAGCAAATTATATAAATTACAGAGCCAGAAAATTGCTGGTTTTAGCATTTTATCAAACAGCATTTGATGATGGTGTCCATAGCATGCAAAATAATGTTTGTACAATATTCATATATAAATTTACCTGTCATACCGTTTTTTTTTTTTTCAGATTGTCTTTCACAGGCGGGCGATTCAATCTGTAAGCACGCAAGAAAGCAAACAAGATCCAAAGAGTTGTTTTAATTATATAGACTAACTGTGTATATCCCGGCATGTCCCAGGAAAGGAGATTAATCAATGAGATTTAATGATCAATATTGAAATCAATCAACTTAATTAAATTTTTATTTGTTTAAAATGTAAAACAATAAATATAGCAGTAAACTATTCCTGAATTTAATTTAAAAATTATTTAATTATATTTATGAAAATTTAGAAGAGGATTGAAAATGAATATTTAGATTATCGGAACTATTGTTCTCCTTTTCAGTTTTATTTTCAGAATATTTCGGCCGCAAACATCTGTGGCGTAAATGATAAAGTACTTTGTAACATTCAGTTTTAAGTTATTGAAGATTGAATCATGAGTGCGATCAATATTCAAAATACAATTGCGAATTACTTAAGCCTGACAGAACGAGAACATGCTATTCCCGTGGCTTTAATGAAGGGTTTCGTTCGAAATTCCTTGCAGATTCCAGGGTTTAACAGAAAGATTCACGAGTACAACAAAATATATATGAAAAGGTCGGAAGTTATATCGACCGAAATATTGTGATAATTTAACGCTGTCCTTAATATGTTAACACGTCGCAAGGAAACAGAAAGGAGAAAATTCGACTCACTTCCCTTTTTTTAGCAAAACATTTATATCTGGTATTTCCAACAACGCATTTTTTTTTCTAAATATTTAAACAGCTCATTTCTCCGGTCGCGCGTAACTGTTCATCTATGCTGCGACGTTACCCATGTGTCTCTAACACGTGCTTTGCCGGAAACCACTGAACACCACTGCTTCTCTGAACACGTGTCCTTTTATCTGTTCTGTGACGTAACTTAGCTTAGCCGGTTTGGTCATTTGTATATATTTATGGGCTGCTGCTGCTACCAGCATAAGCGACTCCGTTACAAAAATAACACTCCAGATGAGAACAGTAATCCGAAGAATCCAAATAATACGACCTGTGGGTTATT
>NC_136510.1:26988395-27010895 GCF_053919585.1 Euprymna scolopes
AAGAAAACAACAACAAAAAAAAACAATGGCGGCGACTGTATTAGGACGACCGGAAGTGACGAAGCGGAACTGAAAAAGGAGCCATTTTTATCTAATGATGTTCGAAATAGAAAGCAGAGAAACATAGAGCCAAAGGCCAACAGCAGACAAAGGAGAGGAGTGTACGACTTGTGTATAACTTTGAGTTAGATAACAAGATGCAAAGAGCTGTGAATTTCAAATAGTAACAATAATAAAAAAATATTCACATTGTGATTTTTGCCGTTTACAGCAAACATCACGGCGTAGCCATTAACTGGGCTGTCATGCTGCGTGGATTGAAGGAAAAGTTTTCCCTTCGGCTTTTTCATTCTTCTAAATTAAAGATGCGTCAGGTTTTATATTTCTTATTTGCGCGTAAGCGCACTACCAGTCAGAGCAAGTTTAACATAGATTTAGTTAGCAAGGGAGGGACTCTCTTGACTCTTGCAGGCTCTTATTTGGCTTTAGAGTGCATAGTCCGGTTGGATATCGTGGTGTAACGATTACTAGCAATAAATATACTTAAATACAATATTAGACGGTAACTTTGCTATATTTTTTTTTTTTTGCGATTCTCAGGTCTATGACCTTTTTCCAGAAGCTAGAACGCGTCAAGTGCTCAAGAATGTCGAAATGTGCCAAGAAGATGAGTCTAAGGTTTTCAAAAGATTAAAAGACAATGAAATACAAGTACTTGGACTCAACACCCCCAAAGGAGACAAGAATGCGGCCCTTCGTTAGCAAGTTCATGCACGCCTGTGGAACTCTGTTCCGTCTGCCTGCTTCCCACCGGACTACAACTTGCATGTTTTCAAGTCCAACGTTAACAAATTCCTAATGAACCGCCCCCTTAAGTAAACACTTCATCAAATCTCCACACTAACGTAATGTACTTGCAATAACCCTTATCCCTGAGTGGCTTCCGGGCCTTGATAAGTGGTGATCACTGTGTGAAAAAAAATGCTAAGGCGCTTCTGGGACCATACTGGTTTAGTGATGAATGATTTCCTGGCAAAAGTCCCCACAATTGCAGAAACCTATCATGCTTCAGTTTGGAGAAGATTAAGAGAAGCTATATATATCACGAAACGGGAGAAGATCAGCAGAAGTGTTGTACTTCTGCAAGACAACGCTCCGGTCCCTGATGCGCATATCGCCAGAACACAAGCGCGGGTATATGACTATGAAATTCCTTCTCATACTCCCTACTCTGCTGATCTTGCACCTTCTGACTTTTACCTCTTCCCAACCATGCAGCCTTGATTTCTGAAGCGAAGTCGTTGTTGGGGGACCAACCTTAGGTGTTCCACAAAACCGGTCTCCGCAGCTGTTTTAAGCAACGAGAGAAATGCGTAACTCTGTGTGGTTTCTATGTAAAGAAAGGCTGGTGCTAGTGCAGTTAATGATCCGCGCTATTTTTTTAAATCGTATTCCAAGTCTAATTAAAGTTTTATGTTTTTTTATTCAACTGTAAGAATAGGTACAAAACTCCTTCCCTTCCTCATGTTAAGAATGGCTTTTTGAATAATAACGTCATTATTTTAGCACGGATCAATAAGTGCACTAGTACCGAAAGGCTAATAACTGTGCCAAGTTTCGTTGCTCTACTGCTATGAGAAGCGGATCAGTGGGATTACTTTTTTGAACGCTATTCGTAAAAATGCCACTGTTTTGTTTTCATCTCTTTTTGGAGTTGTTTGCAATTTGTAGGTACGCGCAAAATGAATGCCGATGCTCAAAATGTATAAACATTTTGACTCCTCCCCTAACTTGAAAATTTACCAAAAATCAGGAAATTAATGAATTTTAATGGAATTTTCAGTATTTATAAAATAATGATCACAGAATATTATAAACGCATTAGAAATGTATTATTTTGTTTAAACAAAAAATATCTTTATTAAAGTTATGGTTTTCTGTAGTAAAAAAAAAAAAAAAATTTTAAATGAAAGAATTTATTTTTGCTTTTTTATGAAAATAAAGCATCGTAAATTATAACAATTTTTTAAAATTTATTTAATTTTTACAGGAACATTACGAAAAAAGTCATTACAGTCCATATTAATGAACTCGATATAACTCGAATTTCTCGAACTACCGATATTACCATTGAATTAAGCATCATCTATTTAATATTTTCACAAAAAAATTATAATAGCAAAAATATTTCTACTTTTTTTTTAATTACAGATTTCGCATAATTTTTATATGCAAGATTTTAATAATTTCCTTGTTCGCAAGAATGTGAAACTTTCGGCGTAACATAATTTTTATATAATCTCGAACAATAATTTTTTTAAAAATTTAAAAACAGGAACATAAAATAATTAAATTAAAAATGATAAAAAATGATACAAACGTTCAGAATAGGAATGTACAGATGCACGCCCGGAAAAAAATCTGACACCCCTACCTCCTTTTACTGTCATGACTTCATTTTGAAACAGCGTTTTGATTGGCTGTAATTTTGGGTTTCAGTATAATCGTGTTTACAAACTTTTATTGGTTGCGTTTTGGCGAACGGCAGAATTTGTTGCTTTTTGAGGACTAATTAAGATATTTTTTGGTACAAACAAGGTGCTTTTTTTAAATTTAATTCAATATCTTAGGACTTTACTAATTATCTTTGAAATAGATCCAGAAAAATAATATTTATCTTGTAAATTTCTACAATGACTTTATTTAACTTCAAAATTTAGCTGAATTAGTTAGCTCGCCGTGAAAACATTTTTCATAACTTTTTTTTTTTCACGCGTACAAATATTTGTTTCCTTTAGGAAATTGATGTTATTCTCTAATCTTTCAAATACAATCAAAAAGTAGTCGGAAACTTACAAGAAAATTATGATAAATCGGCTTTCAAAACTAGGTCCCTCTATCTTTACCCGCCCATTTTTGCACGTACCTAGCAATTTGTTTTGTGTTAAAGCGAATGCCAGATTAAAATATCATAGTTCACAAACATATCACGTGAATAAAAAATCGCATCATTGTTTTAAAAAGAATTGTTAATACCGAACATTTGAATAAGTAAAAATACACCGTTGAAAAAAAAGAAGAGAAAAAGACTAATAAAACTCAATGTCTTTCTAAAGGCTTATTAAAAAAAAAGAAAAGAAACTAGCATGGAGACCCGATGTTGCTCGGCTGGACATGAAGTTCGGTTTGGACACAGCTGCTAACTCCATCGTTGCCCCCCCCCCCCACAACAATTTCAAAAATAAAAGAACGGATAAAAACACGTATATGTAATCGCCCAGAAAAAGAAGAAGTACGTGGAAACCTCCTTATCAGAAGAAGGATAAGATAAGAAGCTATTCTTCGGATATTGGGCACTTAAGCGAACTTCTTTAATGCTGCCTCATTCTAGAAAGATTTCTCGTTACTGTCTGTTGCAACGAAATCAAACTGAAAATAATTCAGTTGTACAAATAACAAAGTAGAATTTGTATTAAGTGAATAAATGATTAGTTATAACTTAATGTGTTATTAAAAGAAACAGAAATTAGATGTTACGAGGTAAAAAAAAAACCCAAAAAACCAAAGAAAACTCACATTACGTAACCCTCGAAATAAGAAAAAATGTTTTGTTTTAATGTAATTAACTGCCGATAAGAAAAATGCCAAATAAAAATCTTTTAACCGCGTTTAAACGTTAAAGCTGTAAAAACGAAAAAGTATATTAATGATATAAAGTTTGTTTTTGGTTTATCGTCATTGGATTGGAAATAAAAAATTTTTATAAGACAATGAGACACTTTCTTATTATAATTTTTTTTTATAGGATGTGGGTATTTGGTAGAAATATGCGACAAATCTTCAACAATTAGCAGAAATCCTTATGAACAAGCAAGTTACAGTCGAATTACGAAGGGTTTGCGCGAGCCTTTCCAAGTCTCACACAAAAAACATGCGTTCACATTTCAAGCTATATTACTTGTCATATACATACGCGCCCACGTCCACACGCGTACATATATTCACGTTCGCGTACATACACTCACATTCACGTGTATATACACACACGCTAACGTACACACATGTACTCACACGCGCACACATGGACGACGTCACTTCCTCTTTCAAAGGAAATCCACACATGCGCAAAAGACACTCCGGAAACGAGGATAAAAGAAAGAGCAATAAGCGGCTCCCCCTTTTCGGCCCAGCTTTCGAGCTGGTCGGTCTACGGACCGCCCGCGTGCGTCACGTCCACTTACTACTATGTGGGACAAAAAGCTAACAGACCATACGTACATATTCTCACTATTTCTCTCTCTATCTACTACTGGTCCCTGAGAACACCTTCGCGTAGCTGACTGCTAACTGACGTCAACCCTCTATCCTTCTCTTTGTCTACACGATGGACTGCCATTTCTCGTTCTATTACATTACTCACTTCTTTTCCCACGCGCGAACGAACGATAGTGGCCCGAACTTGCGATGAACACAACTTTCTTTCTACAACACCAGTCCCGCAACGAACGATGGTTACACCCGCGCCGACATGAACACATGTTATATCTAAAACATTCATTCTTTCAACAGTAAATAAACGACACGTTTTCCTTATCCATCAATTGAGTCTTTGTTTCCTTCAATTCCATTCATTTCATTCTTTTATAACGGGATTGGGATTTATATATCCTAGTCCCCTACAGGTTGGATAGAGGTTTTATACATTGTGAGTTCGTTTAAACATTAGGTTATCTGGAGAGTTAAGGGCGTTTTTTAGGCACATAAAAGTATAGAAATAAGAGTTTTCCTTTCTTAAGAATATTTATTCAATGAGTAGCGGGGAGCGGCCGACTTCACTGGGTCGTAAAATATGCTTAAATATTTTTTAACTTGTGCAGATTTCATATTTATTATTATTATGGCGCAGTAGTTAGAGTACTGGGAAAATCAATTGTAAAAGTGATATTCTCCTGAAGGTTGAAGGTTCAATCCTCAGTGTGGGCGACCGAAAAAAAATACATTTGCGAATTACTTAGGACCTCTAACCAGTCATGGCTGACGGAACAAGAGCATGCTACCACCTTGACGTAAATAAAGTGTTCCGCTCGAAATTCCATCCAAATTCCCAAGTTCGATAAGATACACTCGAAGAAGGTCGGAGGTTACATCGACCGAAACGTTGTGAAAATCATACTCAAGATGAGAACAGTAGTCCGTTGAATAAAAATACAAATAACCAATCCTCATCTCCCAAATTCAGAAACGTCAAACGTTATTCAATTCTATCTTAATAGAGAACAAAGCTAATAATTCTTACTAGTGATGCTAAAAACATGTCGAGATATTAAAAAGGGTTGAAAACTGTCAGGAGCCGTGGGAAAGGCGGATAAAAAGGGATTCGGAACGGGCACCGGAAGCCTCAACCGGTGAACGGGCCTGAAGAAACCTCTACGTAAAAAAGGTCTGCAAAGGGAGACAAATGCTAAGACATCTATTCTACGCTTGATAGAACACATATTATTTTTACTTATTCAAGAATAATGGTTTAATAGGTATATCGCAGTTTGCGAATTGTTGAATGAAATCAAAGTAGAATAAGTAGAGGTAGTGGTTGTGACCAAACGGGTCACGAGCACGTCTAGAATATCTATCTATAGATTTACCTTAATTCCGAGGGTCGAAAACTCGTTAACAATTAAGATCAATTAAAAGATCGACAATATTGAAATGAGTCTCCCTTCCGCCTTGTCTAGGCCAGGAGTTCCAGGGGTATCAGATGTCGATTCGTCTTAGGACGGAACCGATCGACGGCAGCGAAAAGTGGCGTCTCATTGTTTCTTCGTGAATTATTCATTGGGCGCGAGTCTTCCGAGATATCACGCTGCCTCCAACTACGTCCCCACCCCGACTACCACTCTCGCCGGCGTTCACGTGATTGACGCTGACGTTCGCGAGACTTGGCACGCGCCAGGCCAAAACGATCAGGTCGGCCAACAACGACTGGCATAATTTAAATGTGACCGGCAGAGTTACCTACCTTGAATTTTATCCATTCTGTCAGTTTTCACAAAGTTTATTTTTTGTTCTTTTATTTTTTTCCTTCTCTTTAAGATGCGTCCTTATATCTCTGAAGTACTTCGGTCGTCGGACGCTACATCGGTACATCAAGTTTTTGTATAAAATATCATTTTATCGCAAAACATGCAAATTAAATTAAAGATTATTTTAGATGTGTCATAGTTAAAGTTGGAATAGAATTTTCGTTTGTCTAGCATGCTTAAGTTTGAAAGAGGATTTTTTTTTTGTGTGTGTGTCTGGATTTTTTTATGAGAATTCATAAATGTGTAAGGTTCTTTGGGCTACTGTTCTCATCTAAAGTGTTATTCGCACAACGTTTCAGCCGATGTGACCTTCAACTTTCCTCGGGTATATCTTGTCGAACTCGGAATCTTTCTGTGAAACTCAGGAATCTGCATGGAATTTTGAACTGAAGATTGAACTTTCAATCTCTAGAAAAGTGTCAATTATAAGTGGATTTTAGCGAATACTTTATCCGCGAACATAAATTGACGAAATTGTGTAAGATATACCTGAGCATCCCAATGAAAGAACTGGTCCGTTTGTCACGCTTAAGTTTGAAACAATACGTAGCTTGGTCTGTCACGGTTACATCTGGAATAGCATTTTCGTTGGTCGGTCAGGCTTAAGTATGAAAGAGCATTATATTGATAAAGCCGAAAACTGAATTTTATCTCAGGTATGCTTAGTCATCTTGTGAATTAACTCTGTCTGTCACGATTAAGTTTTGAAATAACATGTTTGTTGATCTGTAACGATCAATTTTGAAATAGCATGTTTGTTGATCTGTCACGATTAATTTTGAAATGCTATATTTGTTGACCTGTCACGATCAAGTTTTGAAATAGCATGTTTGTTGATCTGTCACGATCAATTTTGAAATAGCATGTTTGTTGATCTGTCACGATTAAGTTTTGAAATACCATATTTGTTGATCTGTCACGATTAAGTTTTGACATAGCATGTTTGTTGATCTGTAACGATCAATTTTGAAATAGCATGTTTGTTGATCTATCACGATTAATTTTGAAATGCTATATTTGTTGACCTGTCACGATCAAGTTTTGAAATAGCATGTTTGTTGATCTGTAACGATCAATTTTGAAATGCTATATTTGTTGACCTGTCACGATCAAGTTTTGAAATAGCATGTTTGTTGATCTGTAACGATCAATTTTGAAATAGCATGTTTGTTGATCTGTCACGATTAATTTTGAAATGCTATATTTGTTGACCTGTCACGATCAAGTTTTGAAATAGCATGTTTGTTGATCTGTCACGATCAATTTTGAAATTGCATGTTTGTTGATCTGTAACGATCAATTTTGAAATACCATGTTTGTTGATCTGTCACGATCAAGTTTTGAAATGGCATGTTTGTTGATCTGTCACGATCAATTTTGAAATACCATATTTGTTGATCTGTCACGATCAAGTTTGAAATAGCATGTTTGTTGATCTGTCACGATCAATTTTGAAATACCATATTTGTTGATCTGTCACGACCAAGTTTGAAATAGCATGTTTGTTGATCTGTCACGATCAAGTTTTGAATAAGATTTCTGTTTGTCTGTCTGACTTAAGTTTGCATAGCTTCTGTGTTTGTTTGTCACACTTAATTTTGTTAGTCTGTTACGCATATGTTCTAAATAGCATACCATGCTTAAGTTTATAAAATCTTTGTCATTGATTTATTGTGCTTAAGTTTAAAATAGCATTTTTTTTTTTTGTTCTGTCACGTTTTTGTTTTCTTAGCATTATTGTTAAACTATAAATATTTGAAATATCATGAGCGTCATTTTGTTAAGTTCAGTTAAGTTTCGAATAACATGTGAGCTGGTTTGGTACGCTCAGGTTTTAAACAAGCTTTATTGATACGTCACGCTTAAGTTTGAAAAAAAGCATTGTCATTGGTTTTTCAGTCTTAAGTTTTGTAACATAGCGCGGACGGTTATATGCAAATACCGATCGGTGAGCGAAATAACGTCACGGTAAAGAAAAAGAAGAATATAAAAGACGAAGCACGTTCGAGAAGACGATCACGTGAGAGGCGCCACCGTCGTTACGAGAAGCCATGTGTGGCGGGAGAATGAGGAAATAATATCGTTATTTCAACGAGAAAGCGAGTTGAAGTTATTTCCTATTTCTTGTCTACTTTGTGACTGAGGCTACAACGTGTCGGACAACGGTAGAGTTTGAATAGAATTATTGTTGTTCTACCATGCTTAAAGTTTAAAATGACAGATTTATTGGTCTGTCGCGCTTTGGTTTGAAATAGTATTTTTAGTCCGCCACGTTTAACTTAGAATTAGTTTTATTCTTTTGTTCTGTCACACGCAGGTTGAAAATACTATTTTCGACAGTTTTCAAATAACACTTACACGATTGGACGTATCTTAAAGCCATGATATTTTGTTTAATGCTATTTACATATGTAGCATTGTTTGTTTCTTTATCGATATAACTTGTTGATAGGTCGTTGAGAAAAACGTGAATTACATTGGCCTAGTAAGAAATGACAATCTGTTCCTTCTTTGGTTTTCAAATACTAAGATGACTAAGCCCCATTTTTGATTCGATTGGGCCCTTCAGTCACATGACAAAAATGATGCTGCTGATGCGTGTAAAAGCGGAAAGAAGGGACTCGAGAATACAAGCAGGTGTGATCCGGATGAGTTTTAGAATATTAAGTAGATAATCAGGTAAAAGATGAGGGAAGTCTCTAATATTATAAATAATCAAACATATATCTCTATCTCTACTTCTATAATATAAACTAGCGGGGTACCCGGCGTTGACCGGATGTTTGGAGATATGTGTGTGAGGGGAGGGGGTATGGGGGAAGGTAAATCACAACAAAATGAAAAATAAAGAATAAGCGAACGATATTAAAACTGCTGGTATTCATGAATGATCCGTGTTGAAATAATAACGTTATTATTTAAAAAGCCATTCTTAACATGGGGAGGGTGTTGTACTTATTCTGTACTTTAACCTTACAATTGAATAAAAAAACATATAAAACTTTAATTAAACGTGGAAATACGATTAAAAAAAAAATAGCGCGGATCACTCTCTGCATTAGCACCAAACTTCTTCAAAAAAAAAAAAAAAAAATCGGAAAACAAAGAAAAAACAAAAGAAAACAGTGAACATGAAAAAAAAAACACGAACGAAAAATGGCATAAATAACCCTGTTTCTATATTAAAACCTTAAAAACCAAAAAAAAATATATACCTGATACGTGGGTTCGAACGTGCAATCTTAAGATAACGATGCTGCTACTATACCGACTGGTCTATGACCGCGTGAGTGAAATTACGTCGTTTTTTATATTTAAACAAATTAAAGGAAGAACGTTTATTGCGCATGCGTATATGGCTAAATTGTCATGGAGGAACGATTTTTTGCTACCCTCTTACCCTATAGAAAAAGACCCAATTGAGGGTTAAGTAATTAATGTTTTTAGCCAATTTTTTGATATTTGTTGTCCGAAGGGTCGAGGTTCAAAATGATACCGATCTCGTGAAAATCCGTTGCCCCAGTTAAAGGTTTTTCTGAGCTATACAAACATACATACATTTAAAAAGATTTTTCCCCTATATATTATAGATGTCATTTTGTGCGTGTGTGTGAATTTCTTACTCATGAGTTACAAAACGGCTGAACCTATCTTTGCAAATTTCACGCCAAGCTAATTTAATTGTCTTGCAGGGTTCATAGATAGGTTTTGTAAAGAAATTCATCCAATATGTATCAAAATCGAAAAAATCCGATTCTAAAAATAGTCTTTCTATTTTATAGATAAAAAAGGTTTTTACAGAATAATATTTTACGTTGCAACGGCTAAGGGAGATAATTCTTAGCAAATAAAAGTGGGATACAATTCTCAGAAAATGATTTCTTCTTTAAAAAACACCCCAAAAAAAAACAGTGCCGTCATCTGAAGAAATACTCCAGTCGTAAAGCATTCGACTACAGATCGAATGGTCTTCCGTTTAAGCCCGGAAATACCTCACAATTTTATTTTAGTTTTTCTTATTAATAAGTTCGATAAGAAATGGGAAACATTTAAAATTGCCGCAAATCACTTCTTCGTTTCAAGTCAGGATCGAAACCCGACGGCACAAATGACAGTCAAGTCTCCTTACCATTACGCTATTCGGCTGCTGGTTGCGGGTAGTGAATTAACGATGTTTTGACATCGTTAATTCACCAACTGCCAAAGCTCGATTTGTTTACACAAAGAGCAGATATATATATATATATATATATATATATATATATATATATATATATGCATAGATCATCGTATAATGATTAGATCACTGTCTGACTGACGTAAAGAACATTTAAAAGATTAAAAAAATGCTTAAATTCAACGTTATTTCACGCGGTTAATGGTAGCCGATTGGATACGGTTTTTGCTAATCTATCCAGAGATGGCTCGTGTTGCTGAGTTCGACACCCTGCACTGAACATTCCTGAAAGGATGAAACACTACTGTCTGTAGGTATTTAATTATTATAGTAAAATAATAAGGAAACTCGTTCAGTTGAATTTAGTCGGTCAATTTCGCTCTTATGCATAGATCGTATAAGGATTAGATCACTCCTTGACTACCGTAAAGAACATGAAAAAATTTTTTAAATGTTTAAATTCAACGTTATTTCACGCGGTTAACGGTGGCCGACAGAGATGGCTTGTGTTGCCGAATTCAAATCTGTCAACTGGTGTTAATCGTGACACCCCTGCACTGAACATTCCCGAAAGGATGAAACACTAGTGTCTGTAGGTATTTAATTATTATAGTAAAAAATAATTATATATGTATGCGTGTATATCTATATATCTATAAAAGTGTACGTGTCTGTGTTTTTTTCCAGTTTTACTACTAGTCCTTTACTTTTCCATGTTTAAGCTTAATAATATTACTTTTCATGCTCGTATTTTTCTATTGTAATCCATGATTTTTCCAGGCTTCCAGTAAATTCACTTGTTCATTGTTTAATTTATTCTTATTTTTTGACCCTTCAAACATAACATACACATATGTAGTAAGAATGTATGGCACTCGTCTGCTTTAAATGAAATCCCCTAATTATCTCCCCTTTATTCTTTAATTCTCTGTTTCACTTGTTACTTCTCTTTTCGCGAGAGCGGTGAATTGGTAGCAACAGTAGTCGCTGAAGCGACGCGGTGGCTATGGAAACCAGTCATAAAAAAACTTCGCTCACCTCCTTACATTTTTTTACGACTTTGAACACCAGTAAATTCATCATAACTTTTGTTTAACTGAACCTAAATTGAAATTTTTTTTTCACAATATAGCTGAGAAGGTGATCTATAAACTATAATAATTGTTTGAAATTTGGTCGAAAGATGGGTGAGCGGTGAAGCTGTAAAACAGTTCAAAATGACTAAAACTGCCACTTAATCATATATTCAAACACAGTAGTGTTTGACTGATATATATATATATATATATATAGGATGATTGATAATTGCAACGTCTTGTCAGAGGAGAGCCACTCCCTCAGATACTTATAGTCCATGATCCCAAAAATGACTTCCTTTTTTTTTTTTTTTAGTCCTATAAGTGAATTCACACGCTCAACCAGGCATGACACCGAAGACGGTTATTGAGATCAATTATTATATGTTTCTGGCATTTCAAGCCTCCAAAGGTCACACCTTTCCATCGCCACAGAACCATTTTATAGACAAATGCCTGAGGGAGCATCTATACACAGATTATGTTACAGAGTCTTAGCTTTGTACGACAGCTAAGTCTCTCTCTTTCGGTTCAAAATGTTGAGATCCAGCAACAAGCAAGAGCAAGATAGTCAGCTACAAGTTAAACTGCAAACCACCTTAATGCGGGTACTGGTCTCCTGCTTTATGGTTTTTTAAATCAGCGATTTGCTTCTCCTAGAAAGGTTGCCTTCACCACGGCTTGCGGGAGCCCTCTCCACCCCAACACACGCATACATACACACAAACACACACGGTGCTAGTTGGCCGTTGAACCCCAAAAAGGGTTCATCTGCCATTTGGAAGGTCTTGTTTTTAATCCTTCAGGGAGACTAGCCACCCTCCTCACCAAACAAGTCTGGCGGGGGAACCAGTTTAGTCGCCGGTGACCCGACCATGAGGCAGGTAGTACTGGGTTACATGGTACCAGTAGCATATGACATGACCTGATACACACACACATATATATATATATACATATATATATATATACACATACATATATATATATACACATACATATATATATACACATACATATATATATATACACATACATATATATACATATATATACATACGTATATATACATATATATACATACGTATATATACATACTTATACATACACATATATATATACATACGTATATATACATACTTATATATACACACATATATATATACTTATATATACGTATATATACAGACTTATACATACACACATATATATACACAAATATATATATATACATACATATATATATACACACATATATATATATATATATATATATATATATATATGCAAATAAATATTTCCCCTATGATAGAACTCTTTAGAATCGTAAAAGCATAAAAAACTAGAGAACACGGCTAGCATTCAAACTCAATTTTCGCTATGCCAAAACGAAAAGTTACGCCTGGAATATCTGCAAGTATTCCCACTATTGAACCAGATGGAATTTCGTCTATAAAACGTAATGATACCAAACCTCCAATAATTCCGTCAACGCCTTCTTTGTCCGCGTTCGTTTCAAAACGAAATTCGTCTTTCGTTCCAAAAGCAACGAAATCGGACAGAAATGCTTCAGAATCAAATTTAACTCCTTTTTCCGTAACAACCGACTTAGAATGGGAAGCTTTAGGATTAAAATCTAGTTCCGTTTCAACAACTAACGACTTAGAACGGAAGGCCTTAGAACTTGTTAAATATTTCCTAATTGCCGACCAAAAAAAGATTCCGATTAAAAAAGTTGACATCAACAATCACGTCCTAAAGGAACATAAAACGCATTTCTTCGACATTTTAGAAAAGGCCCGAGAATTGCTTCGTGATGTTTTTGGCGCCGACTTGCTTGAACTGGAAGATAAAAAGAAAAGTCAATATATTTTGGTGAAAAGAAACCACGATGGTGAACTGGATGACATTATATGCAGTGAAGAGGATACTATAAAACTGGGTCTTCTTTTCACCATTTTAGCCATTATTTATATGAGTGGCGATTTAATCTCTGATAAGGAGCTGTGGAAAGTTTTACATAAACTAGGAGTTGATCCCGACTGTTGCCACGAGACATTCGGTGATGTAAAAAAACTTGTGTTTGTCGAGTTTGTCAAGCAGGGTTATCTTGAATATGTGAAACAAACGGGTAGTGATCCGCCATTTTCTTGTGAATTCCATTGGGGTCAGCGAGCCAAAAGAGAATTGCGAAAGAAGTATATATTGGTCCATGTTAGTAAAATCTACGGCATGGAGCCGACAGAATGGACATCTTTGTGGAAAGATTGTTTGGCAGAAGGAAACTTGATCGGTAGTCAGATGGAAACGTCGACGTAAAAATAATGTCATTGGACATTTTTTATGCACGTCTCGAACTCCAATTATTAGAGAAATATGAATAAATTTACAGAGCTTTATGAGATACGCACTCGCCATGGAACAAAATGCCATATTCCAAAAATCACGTAACTTGTTCAAGTAGATATTTTTTAAACTATGAAAAATCAAATTTTTAGGAATTGATAGTTTTTATTAATTGCTAGAAATCATTAAATTATAACAAAAACAAAAAAACTTAATTTACGTGATTTTGGAAATGACATTTTTCGTTCCCTGACAGGCACGTTCACCATAAACCTTTTAAAATAATCCTATGAGACGTTTGTTTTATTTATCATTTTATTTATTTTTCGTTAACAGAAAATCCGAGGTTCGGTATTCTTGGTTTTACTTCTCAATAATATTTTTATATGGAAATGTTAACGTTAGTCGTAACCCGCCATATTGCCAATCTAAAAATTCTATGTGACTATCTTTACATTAATTTGCTGAATATGTATTATGCCGGCGCGAAACTGAATACGGTATCTATACAATATAGAAGCCTTCTGGAAAAATAAAACCAGTTTATTATGGCAACATTGTATGGCAGATGAGTATAGCGCGGGTAATTTGAAAAAAAAAACGTTGCTGTTAACACATTGAAATTAGCATATATATATATATATATATATATATGTGTGTTTTGCGACAGAAAAATCTCCCATATTTTAACATGCGGTCTTCCCAGTCGCGCCCGTGCGGTTTCTGAGCAACCATTAATTTGCATGGATAGAACTGCATATTGGTATGTAGAATTCTTCTGACTGTTGGATTGGACAATCCCAAGGCCAAAGCATGTTTGCGAGCTGAACTTTAGGACACTGAGTAACAGAAAGTATCGCAGTTCGAATATGGCTGGCATTCGAGCGCTTCGAAGCTTTTTAGGTGGTTTTCTTTTTAGTCCCGAACTCGTAGCTCTGAAATTTGCAACCCATAGCTGTGTTGGCTTTTTATGTGGAACAACATCACGTCACCATAATTTGTAATAAACAGAGAAAGCTTTCTGTGTTGCAGTTACAGATTCACCATTGTTCAAAGACATTTTTACAATAAAAGCACAATGTGCGCCAGTCCAAACGATATTGCTGAAAAAAAAATGGCAAGTTATTAGCTAAATAAAAAAAAATGGCACTTGCATAAGTCCGTTAGCAACATAAAGTTTAAAGTGTGGGAGGTATGTCTGCCGCACACCGTGTGTGTGTATGTGTGTGTGCTATATATGTATATGCTACTTGTGCAGAACCCGGCCCAGACTTTTTTAAAATAGTATATACACATTATTCAACTTTCACTGCATCTTTTTATTAAGTTGTTAGATGAAAGTAAAAAATAATTCTTGAAAAAGCTACCAACTCCTCGTGTTATGGATTTGTTTATCTACATAAATAAAACGGGGTGTATAAAAATATTTAACCGATCAACTCTTCAACTACTATTGACATAAAAGCGAACGTAAAAGTAAATAATAAACAGCAATAATGGTTAATAACGAATAAAATCTTTGTTTGGATGAATAACACGTACAGAAAGGTCGGCAAGTTGGAATGCAAAATGTTCTTTTAAACTTGTTAACATAGTTCTATTACTTTTGCGCATGCCCAAATTTATACATAGCTTGAAGTGACTTAATCTTAACTCTTTCTTAGCTGTCAATAGCTTACGCTATTGGAGCGCTGAACATTTTGAATTACATTCTAGCTGAGACCAGTGTGTGTATATATATGTATACGTTTATGTATCTATACACATATATGTATATATATACGTTTATGTATATATATACACATATATGTATATATATACATACGTGTATGTATATATATACACATATATGTATATATATACGTGTATGTATATATATACACATATATGTATATATATATGTGTATGTATATATACACATATATGTATATATATGTGTGTATATATACGCATATATGTATATATATATGTATATTAGACCTCTTCAAAATTGACCTTTTTCTTCAAACATGTGGAAACTGATATTATTCCCATTCTCCAAGGTCTAAATTAGCTAAATATATCAGTTATTGTGATTTTGGACCTTGGCTATGCCTGCCTCAAGAGCCATGTAATTTTATTGTTGACGTTTTCCAAAACGCTGCAAAATATGGGATATTATGTCCTTATTTTCATTGTAGCTCTCCAGAGGTTGATGCTATAGCATTGAAAGTGGTACCAAATGAAGGCTAATAAAATTTTCTTGCATATGGTATTAAGCACGATAAAACACATGAACACCTGTGTAAATTCTAACTAATTTTAATGCACAAACAGCTGGGACACTACAAAAAATCAGTTTGGTAGTATGATAGCACTGCACTGACACATATATTGCATAAGAAACTGTCAGGATGTGACTAATACATGTATTATCACTTGTTCAATGTGGCTTTTTTGAAACTGTCAATTTTTTTACTGTGGTACTCAACAACTTGTAGTAAGCAGTTTCTTTGCTCTGGGTCACTTGTGATCTGAGTTGCAAAGTCACTCATTAGTTTCACACCTCTCTCAGCCACATCATCGGTCACTTTCACTGACCTCACAAACTTCTGTGCATTCCTGTAGCTGTCATTGTCTTCCCAGGTGTCAACAAAAGTAGTGAGCCAGTCACATTTCACTCGAAGAGCATCAAACAGAAAGTGAGACTCTGGCCCTACCAAGTCTGTGAGAACTGTAGCTGCATTGATGACAGGAAACACTGGCTTGCCTTTCCTGTAACTCTCAGGTTTCTCTGTTTCTGACAGCTTGACTGCGCGCTTCTCTTTTGTAGACTTGGTCATGCTGGCATGTGAACTGAACAAGGTGAATGGCACTAGTTCCTGGGTCAGATACCAGCGGTGGTTGTTCATTTTCTTGAGAACAGAGGTTGCCAGTTCATAGTCATACTGCTTGTATTGCAGCATGTTCTTCATAAGCTGGAGGTCATGGATAGGTGCTTCAGCTGATGATGTGGTGGTCACCCAGTGGCTGGTGTAGAATAAGGCCAGGAATTGTTCATCCTCTCCAGCTTGAAGATAGTGTCCGTGTTGTATTTTAGTTCCTTGGAAACATGGGCATCTTCATACAGTAAATGTTCCTGGCCATCCAGCGGGCTTGGTGAATAGCACCTGGCTTGACCCAGTGGATACCTCGAGGAGGTTCCTCACCAAGCAGGATCATGCACAGCTCTGCCACCTCTCTCTAATCTGCCCTCCGACTTGCTTCCTCAAGGAAATTGCTTAAGACTGCAATTGTGCTTGTTCTTCTGTTTCAAGTCTTGTTCAACAAGGCCCAGAACTCTTGGGCAGTCCTTAACCAACTTGTCCCACTTCTCTTTCATATTGCTGAAGATTGGGTTGTCAGGACTCTTGACCTTGCTGAACACAGCCTCCCATACACTTCCAATTATTACCTCTGATATGTGATGGCGACAAGCGAAGTAGAATACCTTTTTGCCTAGTTTTTCTTCAATAACCTTCGCTGCACTCTTGTTGATGCCACTGTTGCTTGCTGTGGTATCAAATACCAAGCCTACAATGTTGTCTGTGAGACCCCATGCTTCTATCAGTTCCAATGTAGCATTACACTGTTGGATTCCTGTGGAACTTTCTATGAAGGGCACACCAAGCAGCTTCCCTTCTTCATATTGTGGAGTACCAGAGACGAGCACTGCAAGACTTTCCACTGGGTATCTTTCACCAAGAACATCCCGTAGAAGTTTTCCATCCCAGTGTAGTGTGCAGTAATCTGGCGGACTTTCCTTGAAGTTATTCATGTAACTTTGCCACAAGTTATGACGAGTGTTTATCCTATTTCGTCTTGTAGTAGATGCTGATATAACAAAGTCATCAGGATCTGCACCTCCTGCCTTCAACACTGCAGACACCATGGCTGTAGTCTGGTTGTCAGAGAGTGACAACCGATCTGCAGTCCTACAAATCTCTTCACTGGTCATAACTGAGTGTGGAAAGTGTAAGGTTATCGTACTTGGTTTTGATGAACAGCTTGGTGTTGTCTCAGTGTATTCTGAACCCTCACTAGTACCAGAGCCTTGACTGTTCTCTGGGTCTTCATCACTTGAAATTTTCCCAACTTCTGCTGCTGTAGCAGTCACTGATGATAACATTCTCTCTTCTCTTTCTTCTCGGAAGCTTTTCTCTCTAGACTTATTCTCAAACACCTTATCATCACCTGACATGTGTGCCAGGCGAGTGGTCTGTTGGTCCAAGTAGAAATTGACGTCCTCTTCTTTGGTCTCCTTTATGAGCAGCCTGTTGCTTCTTATCTCCTCCGCAACATCCTTTGCTCCAATATCAAATAATTTGTCTAAGTCCTTCAGAAAGTTAGCTCGTTTCTCTTCCTCTGGTTTGTTATTTCTTCCCTTGTTTTTAACAATTTTCCTGTACTTTTCATGGAGGATCATGAAACGGTTGACTGCATTTGGTCTAGTTAGTGTTTTAATCCTTGCCATATTCCAGAATGGCAAAACGACATCCACTGTATCATGGGCTAAAGAACTATTGTCACTGTTGGGATTATCATTCCTCAAATGCAGGAAATACTGGAACACCTGGCGATTAGTAGGAAGTTGAGATCCCCTGATGCTGGAGCTGGGTTGCCCAATGAGATACACATCACTGAATGACCTTGTGGCAGGAGTTGCCACCTTTCTTCTCTTTTCAGTTGGTCCATCCCGTTCACTTGTATCGCTGACCACTTTCCCACAGCGTAGTTGTCTTCCAGATGCCATGTTGTCAGCAGTTCACAAATCTTAACAAATCAGCTTTAACTTACAATCTGAAATGAAGAGATAAAACATACTTAGTGATAATAAATTATATACATGCATTAAGAGTAACATTTTTGAGATAAAGTTATGTATTATATGATGGCATCCTTTCCAAGCATAAAATATATAGGTTTGTGCATTTAAATTAATTAAAATTAACACAGGTGTTCATGTGTTTACAACCATATGTAAGAAAATTTGATTAGCTTTCATTTGGTACCACTTTCAATGCTATAGCATCAACCTCTGGAAAGCTACAATGAAAATAAGAACATAATATCCCAAATTTTGCAGCGTTTTTGAAAAACGTTAACAATAAAATTACATGGCTCTTGAGGCAAGGAAACATTTTAAGGACAACATCAAGGATAATCTGCATTGACGTGTCTAGCTGGGAGAATGCTTCCAATAATCGTAAAAAGTGGCGCTACATGGTTTATCATGGCTGTGATAGCTTTAAGAGGAAAACATATGAGCATGAAAAAATGAAGCCGGAATAAAATAAAATAAAAACCGCTTTCAGTAGACAGGCCACGCAACGACGAAATGTTGCATCTCTCTTCCTGTTCTACAAGTACTTTAACGGTAAATTCTCTGACGAATTGCAAGCACTTGTGCCCCCTCGACGTAAATACCCCCGACAAACCCGACAAGCAGCTAAATCCCACCCCTTCACAGTAGAGATCCCTAGATGTAAGAGAGCCTTCTACAGTAGTTTCTTCCCTAGAACCACTAGACTTTGGAATTCTCTTCTGGGTTCCTGCTTCCCCAACTGTAGTGACATGCAGAAGTTCAAGTGCAACGTGAACGGACATCTTACTGCCCAACTCCCTACATAGTACCCCTGATGCCTATGTCCCTGATAATAGCCACCTACAAAAAAGTGACAATGTATGTTATTTTGGGTGAAAATGTAAAAGAAAAAAAAATTGTATGAAAAATAAAAATGTTTCATTTTTCATACCAATTCAGTTTCTCTTAGTTTGCTGGCATGTCTACTGAAAGCGGTTTTATTTTTATTTCATTAACAATTTGAAGTTATTTTGGATTAGAATTTGAAGCTCATGTTCTATAATTATAAAAAAATATTAAATGTATCAATTAATAATAATTTATTAATAAAACTGATCCACCGGACATGCGTATAAATTTTTTTTACCGGACCCATTATATAAACAAAGAAAATTCCTCCAGGAAAATGCCCACTTCGGACGATTATCTTGTGATGTGGACTACTCAAAATACAGTTTGGATCACTTTACCACACTATATATATATACACACAAATATATATACACACATATATATAAATACAAATATATATACACACACACACACACATATATATATATATTTTTACTATTACTCAAAATACAGTTTGGATCACTTTACCCACTATTATTTGCTATCAAAGACATTCACTTCGGATTTTACCATGAAATTTGGATGTGAATTTTTATATCCTTTTCATTAACTTCCCTTACACTATGACGAGCAATTTTTGTTTAGATGCGATAGAATATTACTAATAATATCTTGTAAAACTTATAATCATAGGTTTCCATACCAGTTGATTGTTAGATGATTTTATTCTGAAGTGTATATATATATATATATATATATATATACATATACATACATACATATACGAGCAAACAGTTAAAAACATATTTAATCTCAAAAGAAAACACTCTCCATTTATCTAATGTTTCCTTTTCAGATTAAATATGTTTTAAACTCATTTCAAAGTGTTTTTTAACATGTTTTATTAACTGTTTGCTCGTATTATAAGCTCCATTTCCTATTTGGTTTTATCGAGCTTTTACATCTGGCTGAGATAACTTTATGAATATTTATTCTTTAATATTTATAATATACTTTAATTTTACCATCCTGGATCATTTTGGTAAATTTAATTGTAATTCTTATTTTATATATATATATATATATATATATATATATATATATATATATATATATATATATATATATATATATGAGAGATATATATATATAATTATTTACTATAATAATTAAATACCTACTGGCACTAGTGTTTAATCCTTTCGGGAATCTTCAGTGCAGGGTGTCACGATTAACACTAGTCGATGGATTCAAATCCGCCAGCACAAGCCATATCTGGCTTGATTAGCAAAGACCGTATTCATTCGGCTACCATGAACCGCGTGAAATAACATTGAATTTAAACATTTTGTTTCTAAATGCTTTTTATTTCAGTCAGAGAGATCTAATCGTTATACGATGATCTATGCATAAGAGCTAAATCTACCGACGTAATTCAACTGAAAATGCTCAACGATAAGAAACGAGTTTCTTAAAGGAGCTGACATAATTATTTACTATGATAATTAAATACCTACAGACACTAGTGTTTCATTCCTTTTTTTTTGGCAATTTTATAAGTTCCAAACCTCAGCTACTATAGGTCAAAATTTAACAATGAAAGCTCGTTGAAAGGGTAATGACCTGAACTCTGTGGTGCTCTATGTGACATTTGCACTTAAGGTTGGACATGGAGGGAATCATCCATCATTTAGATCTTAAGGCTTGCACTAAAAAAAAAAAACTTTTTAGAAATAAGCACCAAATTATTAGATTTTTACAAACTAAGTTTTTTGAACAAGCTTCAGCTTAATGTTTGGGTGACCCCCCCCAAAAAAAAACAAAAACAAAAGCTAAATGGAGGCCATCTAGAACACATACTGTAGAACGGAGAAAAAAACAGGCCAAAGACCCTAGTGTTTTGATGTGATGTTTCGAATATAATAAATGGAAATGTCTTCTCAATTATTAACTCATTTCTCTCTGATAGGTTCATAAGAGTAGTAGTTGATGGGCAAAAATCAGAAGCTCACAGTATAAATGCTGGAGTCCCTCAGGGGTCCATCCTGGGCCCAACTCTTTTCCTGATCTACATTAATGATCTTCCAAATGACATCCTTACATCAGTCGTAGACATTTTTGCTGACGACACTACCATCTATGGTAGCACATCTAAGACAGTAAACGACCAAGTTCTCTCCGATTATCTCTCCTCTGATCTTGAGCACGTTGTACAATGGAGAAAGGAGTGGCTGGTTACTTTTAATGCATCTAAAACCAAGCTTCTCTCTTTACATCATCAACGTTCTGATCCCCATCTGGCATCAATTAAAATGAATGGCTCTCGTCTTGGGGAGGCCTCAAGTTTTGACAGGCTTATGGGCTTGACCTTTACTCCTGATCTTAAATGGAATACGTATATCAAATCTGTTGCCAAGGCCGCTGGAAAAATGGTCGGATCCTTCTATCGATCCAGTAGATATCTCACTGCTGATGCAATTCTCTATCTATATAAGAGCCAGATACGTCCAAGGATGGAATACTGTTGCCACATATGGGCAGGAGCTGCTAGAAAAGACTTGTCCTGCCTTGATAGGGTTCAAAATAGACTTCGTGGCCTGGTGGGAGATGTCCTTTTCTCTTCGCTGCAACCTCTATCTCACAGAAGAGATGTTGCGAGTTTGTCTCTGCTTTATCGTTATTTTCATGGAAAGTGTTCGACTGAGCTTCAATCTATGCCCCCCTCGCCAAACTTTCACAAGAAACACTAGACTAGCTGAAAACATTATCAATAATTTTCCCAACTCTTTATCTGTACCTAAACCTAAACATAGATTCCATGATCAAAGCTTCTTTCTTAGAACTGCACGCCTGTGGAATTGTCTTCCGTTTTCCTGCTTTCCAGCTGTCTATAATATGGTTGTCTTCAAGTCCAACGTGAACAAGTTTCTGATGAGCCGTTCAACTTAAGTTAACAAATTTACCGAACTTCCATTACTATCGATTACTATATTGTCCTTTTGACTGCTCTATACTCTTTAACCCTTATCCTTGAGTGGCCTATCGGCCTTGATAAGTGGTGACGCCTATGTAAAAAAAAAATTATAATATACTTTAGTTTTGCCATCTCGGATTATTTTGGTAAACTGTAATTCTTATATATATATA
>NC_136510.1:27018395-27030895 GCF_053919585.1 Euprymna scolopes
AAAATATTAGGAATTTTTATGGCTATATTTAAGAATCCCATTAACCTATATATATATATATATATATATATATATATATAATTAAATAAAAATAAGACCTAGACATTACAAGTCAGTAAATGAAATTAAATAGGATATATAAGATCGCTTAGAACCTGATACCACATAGTAACTAAAGATAAAATAAAATAGCAGCATATGGGATACGGATTGATTAATCAAAATATAAGCGTATAAAATTTATATAATAAAATAAATAAAAATATATATATATAAAGACATATAAAAAGTATATAAAAATAAAATATAATATAATGTAAAAGCAACGAATCACGAGTTACCCCCCCTTTTAAATGATATAAAGAAAGACAAACGGCTAAAGAATTAATAAAACAGATTGATTACCTCCCTTGGACGCACCAAGACTAACCGATTAACCGGAAACCATGCCAATTAGGAACAGAATAGGACAACATAAATTTACTAAAAATACATTAAATAAAATATTAAAAAATTAGAAAATTGATATTAAATAAAAATAAAATATACAAAAATAAGGATAAGCTATACTTAAATAAAAATGAACATCAATATATGCGGTCCTGCCTTTTCCTCAATACAGAAAACAACATGGCTGACGAGAGCCTAACATTATTTACGACTTACCATTAACTGCTCTCCCCTCATGTTCGGCTTGAAACCGACGGTACCAATGTTTTTCTGACATTCTGTGCAATTTTAAATAAATAAATATTAAGCTCTTATATTGAAAATTTTTCTTTGTAATCGAGCACTTTGTTGGAATTATTTCCCAAAAAACAGTAAACATATATATATATATGTATATATATATATATATATATATATATATATATATATATATATATATATATATATATATATATATATACAGGGTGGCACCATAAAGTTTTCACCCTAAAAGAACAAGATTGCACCTTTATTTTAAAACATTTATTGAAATAATCAATTCAGGTAACCTGATTATGTAGTAGAGCTGACATCTATTCAATGTAGCCGCATTCACCCTCAATCACCGCTTCGATACACGCCTGGAATTGAGAGCATGTCTTTTCCACAAACGTCTTCAATCAAGCTAGCTTTGGTCTTGTAGGAGGTCATATTGGTGATGTTCTCGACATATGAGTCGGGAGAGAAGGGGGTCATTTAGAGAAGGGTACAAAGTCGTAGCACTCCTAAATCTAAGTCTGGGTTTCTTTTGACTCTACCAGCGGCAACCTGATTGCACTAAAGGATTACCGCACTCTTCAGCACATCCAGGTACACTTTGGTGTTGACTTTCAAACCGACTTCGAAGATGTGATATCGCATGATGTGGCCCGCATTTGAAACCACACAAAAGACCCTAACCGTGGCTGGAAACTTTGTTGAACTGTGCACTCAAGAGTTGAACTGTCCGGATTTGCATTTTTGGGGTGCTGGCTATGGTCCTGTTGTCATAACGTCGGTAGAAAGCATGAGTTGTACAGCGGCGCATCTCCGATCTAGCTTGTTGAACATTGTGTTACTTTCAGACATGATTGAAGGTTCCGATCGCTCTTAGAATTTATACGCCACTGGCCAACTAGTAGATGATCTGCAAAAAAAAAAGGAAAAAAAAAAGAAAACCGGTTTTCATCAAAAGGAAATGGAATCATGTCGTCTTTTCTGGGGCGAGAATTCTATCATTCCATTCTGTATATGCATACCTTTTTTTCTAAAACTCTGTGAATTTTGCTTCATCTTAACCTTATGTTTTTGTCCGTGTACATTTGATGCTGTCAACAAAATTCTTACATTTTCTACACACACACACACACACACACACACACACACACACACACACACACACACACACACACACACACACACACACACATATATATGCTTGTATTGTTGTTTTTCTTGAATTTTCACCAACGAACTCCAGTACTTATAATATGGTGCTCAATAACAGGTAAGATTGTATTATACGATAAATTACTTTATTCATACAAACATTATTGACTACATATGTGCATACATATTTCAGTTTCGCTCTCATTTTCAAACTACTTTTAGTTTTTTAATTAGCAACATGAAGCTGGAAGCAAATATGCAAATATGTAGCAAAATAATGTTGTATAAAGAAATTCACACACTATATAATATATATATATATATATATATATATATATATATATATATATGCATAGAGAGAGGGAGAAGGGGGAGAAGAAGCAGAAGAAGAATGCGAAGATAAAGAAAGACAATACGAACGTTAGTTAGGGTGTGGTGATGTAAGCAGAGATAAAATTGGAGATATTCCGGCATAGATGAATGGGCATGCTCATTTGATATAATCTCGAGAGTACATGCATTCCGCCGCCGATATCGTATAGCTGAGCTCTTCATCCGTTTTGCATAAAACGGAGCCGAATAGACTGGTAACGATTTGCTCACTGACAGACTAATGTCTATAGGCGGCAGTCCGGCCGTGGGTGCAAGACAATGGCCCGGGATCGTAGTGATTTGTACTTCGATCTCGCCCCCCCCCACCAGCGAACTGAGGTCATTTCGGGCCGGACAGCGAAACATGTAACGGACCTGCGATGAGATAAGACAGACCCGGCAAGAGAAAAATCCAGCTGCCTCCGTCTTCTAGTCTGTTTAGGAATAGGATCGGGTTTTTGTTGATCGACCGGGCGGTTAGCCTTACTACTGTAGCCTGAGTCCCTTGGGAATTTTATTGCAAACGGTTAGGAAGCGGCGGGGGTGGGTGGGGAGGCAGGCATTCGCGATTTTTGCTGGCATTAGTTATATATTTTTTTATTGTAGTAAATGGAAAATGATTTTATTGCGAGGAAGTCTCGTGCGCGCGTGAATTCGACGAGAATATGGGATCGATCAATCAGGAAAATCGAGACTTGGTCGTAGGCGGATAAATAATTGCATTTAGCTTGAATTGGTCTATTTATTATTTAGCTTGCATTGGTAGGTAGCGTGCATGTATTGTCTTGTGAAATAGTTGGATAGCTTTATGCGGAAATTGCTCCAGACAAAACGTGAAGCCACTTGATGTGCGGAGTTAACAGATGATTATCGCAAAGATAAGAAATGCTTATAAACCTTACTCTTGAAAAAATCAAGAAAGAAAACATCAATAAGAGTTCCACAGGTGCGTGGTTCTTGGGAAGAAGCTACTGGAATAAGCTTTGTTTCAATGACGTATAAAAGTAAGAGTTGTCTTAATGAGATTAAACGAAACAACCCCTTCCGTATTTTAATCCACAACTATTCTAAGGTCAGTTTCTGGAGATGGGCGGGAAGCAACACCAACGTAGATGTTATATTTCTCAATAATATTCTTAGTGCCTCTCTCAATGTCTCTCTTCTCTCTTGAATTTTCAGATACAAGTGAGTAATTTTTTCGTGGAAAGAATTTTAGAAACTTTTTAAAGGACAAGTTTCAATAAAATAAGTTTTTATAACGATGAGCATCTTTTTTCACGAAAACAACTATGATCGAAAACTATTTTTTCATCTAAACATTCTTTTCGTGGAAATAACTAAGGTGGAAAACATTTTGTTTATCGAAACAACTATGATCTAAAACGTTTCTTTTGTCATGGGAACATTCTTTTCATTGAAATAACTGAGGTAGAAAACATTTTGTCCATTGAAACAACTATGATCTAAAATGTTTTTTTTTCATCGAAACATTATTTTCATGGAAATAACAAGTAGAAAGCATTTTGTTCATCGAAACAACTATGATGGAAAACATTTTTTTCATCTAAACAATTATGATCCCGAAAATATTTTTCACGGAAACCACTAGGGTGGAAAAATATTTTTCATTAAAACAAATATGGCTGAAAACATTTTTTTATGGAACAAGTATGGTCGAAAACTGTTTTTCATTGAAACAACTATGGTCGAAAATATTTTTTCATTGAATTATCTATGGTGCGATATATTTTTTCACGGAAAGAACTACAACCGAGATGTAAAACAAGCACAGTGATGCAACGTTGCGACGATGGGACAGGGGTTGGAGCATGGTTGATAATTCGAGACCTATTTTATTGGAGGTTCCTTTTTGGACACTGACCAATAGAGACAGAGACTAGTAACTGGTGCATCAGACCATATGTACCGGAAATATAAAGTAAAATACAGGTTTGTTACAAATAAACTTCAGCCTGTGCCTAACTTGTCCACCAACATTTAATCATAAATGTCCAACACTCTTTGCTTTTTTACCGTTCAATAACACATTAGGATATAACGAACCATAACTCCAAATGCACTCCTCTTTGCCGATGCACTGATTTGGGCTATGGTGACTTACTTACGCCCGTCAAAAATCTGCGGATCATTTATCTTTGAGGGATGTTAATTTCCGGTAACTGTGAAGTTAATTCGGGGTCACACCTCTTACTGCAGAGATAATTATAAAAATGACACACATATCATCGCATGGCGATAAAACAAAGACGTTTGGACGCTTATACTTGAGCCTTAATGATAATTCAGGCAACCAGCACGGCCGCAGCCGAGATTGAACTCACTACACGAGTTTGTAGTGTAATTCAAATCTTGTCGGTAGCTGAATACTTGATGCTTCGCTAGGGCTATCAAGGGTATTTTTTGCGTGACGCCATCACTAGATGGGGTGCCTACCACGGTTTAAGAGAGTCCTATCTACCCCTGAGAGAAGGATAGACTGCGCCAGTTTCTCAACCTTGTATTTTTACGTCATGGTACATAAAGCGACTTGCCTTTCCAAATGGTCACCCATCTGGTACCGACCAGGATCAACGTTGCTTAACTTTGGTGATCTAGCGATAACTGGTGTATCAACGTGATTGTGCCGTATTCACAGCAGCAACCGTGATTCAGATATAGAATGATTTTAATTTGACCAAATCTGGTTGGATTGTAGAAAGGATTGTGAATTTTGTTAAAGACTAGTGTGGCCTTTAAAGATGAAAAATGTTCGAAATATAAAGTGATTTTGAGATTATATGGTCTTTTATTGCCTTGAGAAAACTTTTTGAAGTGATAAGGGAAAGAAATAAAACTCAGGAAGCCTCCAGAGAACTACTGCAAGCACTAATTAAAATTAAGGCGGCCCTACTAAAAGCACTACTAAAACCAAGTTTCTATCTCCTTGAACAGAAAATATTTTTAAATAATGCCTAAAAAAATATAAATCGTCAGAATCCACAGGAGCGCTACTAAAAGCAGTAAATATGGTTATAAATATAATTACAGTCAGGGAGACTGAGTTTTTGTATCCATGGTAAAAAGAAGAACGGAGAGAAAACATTCGAATATCCATCTCTCCCCCTCCCTCGAGGCATTCATGAATTCATTGTTGCTCTACGTTGCTATCTTCTTTGGTTTAATCTTTGCTGGTTGTCAGAGAGTAGCTTGATGTCGAACAGGTGACATCTGTCTATCATGGTAATCCCTACCGAGCGAGGTGTTCTGATTAAGAACCTTATTCACGCTGTTTCTCGAATGAAGAGTGTGGTTGGTTGGTTGTTTTTGTTTTACGGCATATTAACCTTTTTCAGGTTATTTAATGCCGAATCTAGTTATTTTGAGGAATGTGTGTATATGTATATGTATATATATGTATATGTATTAGACCTCTTCAAAATTGACCTTTTTCTTCAAAAATATGGAAACTGATATTATTCCCATTCTCCAAGGTCTAAATTAGCTAAATATACCAGTTATTGTGATCTTGGACCTTGGCTATGCCTGCCTCAAGAGCCATGTAATTTTATTGTTGCCGTTTTTCAAAAATGCTGCAAAATTTGGGATATTATGTCCTTATTTTCATTGTAGCTTTCCAGAGGTTGAGCTAATACAATTCTCTTGCATATGGTAGTAAACACATGAACACCTGTGTTAATTTTAATTAATTTTAATGCACATACATATATATTATTTATGCTTGGAAAGGATGCCATCATATAATACATAACTTTATCTCAAAAATGTTACTCTTAATGCATGTATATAATTTATTATCACTAAGTATGTTTTATCTCTTCATTTCAGATTGTAAGTTAAAGCTGATTTGTTAAGATTTGTGAACTGCTGACAACATGGCATCTGGAAGACAACTACGCATTGGGAAAGTGGTAAGCGATACAAGTGAACGGGATGAACCAACTGAAAAGAGAAGAAAGGTGGCAACTCCTGCCACAAGGTCATTCAGTGATGTGTATCTCATTGGGAAACCCAGCTCCAGCATCAGGGCTCTCAACTTCCTACTAATCGCCAGGTGTTCCAGTATTTCCTGCATTTGAGGAATGATAATCTCAACAGTGACAATAGTTCTTTAGCCCATGATACAGTGGATGTCGTTTTGCCATTCTGGAATATGGCAAGGATTAAAACACTAACTAGACCAAATGCAGTCAACCGTTTCGTGATCCTCCATGAAAGTACAGGAAAATTGTTAAAAACAAGGGAAGAAATAACAAACCAGAGGAAGAGAAACGAGCTAACTTTCTGAAGGACTTAGACAAGTTATTTGATATTGGAGCAAAGGATGTTGTGGAGGAGATAAGAAGCAACAGGCTGCTCACAAAGGAGACCAAAGAAGAGGACGTCAATTTCTACTTGGACCAACAGACCACTCGCCTGGCACACATGTCAGGTCATGATAAGGTGTTTGAGAAGTAGTCTAGAGAGAAAAGCTTCCGAGAAGAAAAAGAAGAGAGAATGTTATCATCAGTGACTGCTGCAGCAGCAGAAGTTGGGAAGATTTCAAGTGATGAAGACCCAGAGAACAGTCAAGGCTCTGGTACTAGTGAGGGTTCAGAATACACTGAGACAACACCAAGCTGTTCATCAAAACCAAGTACGATAACCTTACACTTTCCACACTCAGTTATGACCAGTGAAGAGATTTGTAGCACTGCAGATCGGTTGTCACTCTCTGACAACCAGACTACAGCCATGGTGTCTGCAGTGTTGAAGGCAGGAGGCACAGATCTTGATCACTTTGTTATATCAGCCTCTACTACAAGACAAAATAGGATAAACACTCGTCATAACTTGTGCCAAAGTTACATAAATAACTTCAAGGAAAGTCCGCCAGATTACTGCACACTACACTGGGATGGAAAACTTCTACGGGATGTTCTTGGTGAAAGATACCCAGTGGAAAGTCTTGCAGTGCTCCTCTCTGGTACTCCACAGTATGAAGAAGGGAAGCTGCTTGGTGTGCCCTTCATAGAAAGTTCCACAGGAATCCAACAGTGTAATGCTACATTGGAACTGATAGAAGCATGGGGTCTCACAGACAACATTGTAGGCTTGGTATTTGATACCACAGCAAGTAACAGTGGCATCAACAAGGGTGCAGCGAAGCTTATTGAAGAAAAACTAGGCAAAAAGGTATTCTACTTCGTTTGTCGCATATCAGAGGTAATAATTGGAAGTGTATGGGAGGCTGTGTTCAGCAAGGTCAAGAGTCCTGACAATCCAATGTTCAGCAATATGAAAGAGAAGTGGTACAAGTTGGTTAAAGACTGCCCAAGAGTTCTGGGCCTTGTTGAACAAGACTTGAAACAGAACAAGACAAGCACAATTGCAGTCTTAAGCAATTTCCTTGAGGAAGCAAGTCCGAGGGCAGATTAGAGAGAGGTGGCAGAGCTGTGCATGATCCTGCTTGGTGAGGAACCTCCTCCAGGTATCCACTGGGCCAAGCCAGGTGCCATTCACCAAGCCCGCTGGATGGCCAGGAACATTTACTGTATGAAGATGCTCATGTTTTCCAAGGAACTAAAATACAACACGGACACTATCTTCAAGCTGGAGAAGATGAACAAGTTCATGGCTTTATTCTACACCAGCCACTGGGGGACCACCACATCTGCAGCTGATGCACCTATCCATGACCTCCAGCTTATGAAGAACATGCTGCAATACAAGCAGTATGACTATGAACTGGCAACCTCTGTTCTCAAGAAAATGAACAACTACCGCTGGTATCTGACCCAGGAACTAGTGCCATTCACCTTGTTCAGTTCACATGCCAGCATGACCAAGTTTGCAAAAGAGAAGCTCGCAGTCAAGCTGTCAGAAACAGAGAAACCTGAGAGTTACATGAAAGGCAAGCCAGTGTTTCCTGTCATCAATGCAGCTACAGTTCTCACAGACCTGGTAGGGCCAGAGTCTCACTTTCTGTTTGATGCTCTTCGAGTGAAATGTGACTGGCTCACTACTCTTGCTGACACCTGGGAAGACAATGACAGCTACAGGAATGCACAGAAGTTTGTGAGGTCAGTGAAAGTGACTAATGATGTTGCTGAGAGAGGTGTGAAACTAATGAGTGACTTTGCAACTCAGATCACAAGTGACCCAGAGCAAAGAAGCTGCTTACTACAAGTTGTGGAGTACCACAGAAAAAAAATTGACAGTTTCAAAAAAGCCACATTGAACAAGTGATAATACATGTATTAGTAACATCCTATCTGACAGTTTCTTATGCAATATATGTGTCAGTGCAGTGCTATCATACTACCAAACTGATTTTTTGTAGTGTCCCAGCTGTTTGTGCATTAAAATTAGTTAAAATTTACACAGGTGTTCATGTGTTTTATTGTGCTTACTACCATATGCAAGAGAATTTTATTAGCTTTCATTTGGTACCACTTTCAATGCTATAGCATCAACCTCTGAAAAGCTACAATGAAAATAAGGACATAATATCCCATATTTTGCAGCGTTTTTGAAAAACGTCAACAATAAAATTACATGGCTCTTGAGGCAGGCATAGCCAAGGTCCAAGATCACAATAACTGGTATATTTAGCTAATTTAGACCTTGGAGAATGGGAATAATATCAGTTTCCATATGTTTGAAGAAAAAGGTCAATTTTGAAGAGGTCTAATATATATATATATATACATATATATATATATATATATATATATTTTAAGTCAGATTATATTTAACCCATAGTTGGGACCCTAACAGGTACTACCACTCCGGGTCAGAGTGGACTTGGGAGCAATGGCAATTAAAGAGTGGCTCCACACTCCTTAAGGCCCGCAAGGTGGGGCCTCACTATCGGATATAGTTTTAGGTTATATCCAGGACCGAAGAGTTTGGTGTATTGCCATAGCTTTTTTTTTATTGTATAGAAATCATATAAATTCATGTTTATTTATTATTTGATCTTCCATAAAATACAAAAGACGAGGATAATAGTCCGCTATAAATAAATTAAGAAATAATATTCATCTCAATAATGAATTTCAATTGAATAATATATAAACCATTCGGTACGGATCCGACCATGGAAGATAAGATAATAAAATAAACATAAATTTATAAGACCAAAACATTGAACCTTGATCGCCCTTCGGGTCTCGTGGCGCAGTGGATAGAGACGTTGAATCTCTACAGTTCAATATGAAAATTGTCTGAATATGGCGGTTTCAATCTTACCCAAAGTCGGCCAGAGGCTTACTTGACCAAAACCTGGTGAAACGACAACTACGGAAAGTAGTAATTGCTGTGGACGCAGGAGATTCTGAGTTCCTATCCCGTCGCGGTTATCACCTGACGAAGGTCAGAGGAATAGTTGACCGAAACGTCGTGAAACAGCAACTAAAAAAGATGAGGATAACGGTCTGCAATAAATATAATTAATAAAAGAATTGTTGTCATCTGGGTTGAAATCTACTAGATACAATCACTAAAATCATCTCCTTTGTTTATGTTCTAATATTCTAGTTTGGTTTAACATTGCTGATATGTTCTACATAACTAGTTTTATCCTAAAAACATCTTTAACCTTCATACATATTTTTCTAGACATCAAAAATGATTATAATAATAATTGTTCAGATTACCATCCCTCTTCTTTTTGGCTCAATGTGGCAGTTGTTTAGAGAGTGGGATTGTCTCAGTTTCTTCACTATAAAACGCTTCAAGCACAGGCATTACTTGATATGCAATGGAATACACATTTTACCATCATCAGCGTATATCTCGATAACAAAAAGGCTGGCAGTAGGCTAAAACGGCAAACGAACATTCAATGAGGTCTGATGCGAATATGGGCGTCGATGGAAATAAAGGCCCTGGAACATCTAAGGTCTGGCCCGGCAGGTGTTCATGGCACCACAGCCTGGACCCGGTCATCGGCAGATGTGCAGAACTATAGAAGGTTCAAAGAAATGACCGTCCGGCACGTGCTTCTGGTGGCGCGCATGTTTGCGTCATTTGAGCCAGAGATATATTAAGTAATGGCAATACTCGAGAACGAGTTGCTGCCATCATGTATGTATGTATGCATGTATGTTGCAATCATCAATCATCATCATGTATGTATTGGTGGTCAAGGTCTGGTGTGGACCTGTGTTAAAAGCATGTTGACTTCTTAGCGTCATACTGTGCTTCTCCGATACAAATCAACCCAACGTGCACTTCGTGACTAATGCCACGCAGACGGTGCTCTGATGAACGGCGAGTGTCCTGCGCCGTATAACTAAACCTCTACTGCCTTGTGGGCCAAGGTTCTTTTAACCAAATGCTAAGGGTGAAGTAACCCGGACAAAAACCTCCAGCCTTGTCAGCTGCGGCATACATGACCCACCGGCGTGTGGAGTATGCTCTGGTGCCCAGCAACTTAAGTCCCAGTCATGGATCAAATGACATAGGGGGGTAGTGAAGAGGACTCCCGTAAGCCATGGTGAAAGCAACCTCTCTAGGAGAAGGAAAACACTGATATAAAACCTGCTGCGGCTGCTGCGGCTGCTGCGGCATCCAATGATGTTGACTTGCTCTTCCTTTTGGTTCAATATGACAGTTGCTCAAAGAGTGGGATTCGCTCGGTGAAAAGTCTTTCCTCACTATAAAAAGAATGAAGCACAGGCATTACTTGATATGCAATGGAATACACATTTTACCATCAGTGTGCATCTCCATAACAAAAAGACTGGCTGTAGCCTAAAAGAGCAGACGTTGGAGTTTGACTGGACTTGAAAGCCACATTCGTGCGGCTCATTGCTGAGCTGTCACCATACTTTAATTTTCTAACTCTGTATTAAGTAATGGTAATATTCGAGAACGAATTTGCTGCCACCATAATTTATGTATGTATGTATGTATGTATGTAGTACGACATAATCACGTTGACACACCGGTTCTCCTCAGATCACCGAAGTTAAGCAACGTTTAGCCTGGCTAGTACCAGATGGATGACGATTCGGGAATTCTAGGCGCTCTATGTGCTTTCCGCTTATCTCGGCATTGTTTCCAGTCGTCCTGAACCTCCACTTGTCACTGATATTCAATAATGGCGTCTGTGGTTGGAGATTGCACAACTCTTGCCACAAAAGATTTCACGCGCAGACACTTTTACCGTGGGTATCCATAGCCTGTCAAGACTGAAGGAAGACTTTTTATGTATGTATGTATGTATGTATGTATGTATTTAATGAAGAATTGACTGTAATAATAAATACGAACTCTGCATGAATCAAAATACATTAAACGTAGTTTACGACCGGCACGTTAAAGCCTTCCCCCCTTCGTTAATTAATGAATACAGAAAGCATAATGAACATTGAATCATTCTCTAATTTTTGGTTGATTGTGTTTCTAAATAGTTATTTATTTTTTGGCTAAAAACAAAACATCTTCACTTTCAAAACCAGGCCCTATTTTACTAAGATGTCCACGGAGGGATTAAAACAAAACCAATAAAAATAATATAACAAAAAAAATTGCTAAAACCCTGAAAGTAAATATTTGAACTCTAATCGCTTCAGTAATTTTTTGTTGCTATCTTCATGACCTTCCGGCTCACTTTCCTGATGTCACAAAAACACTAAACAATGACTCAGCAATCCCTGCACTCGGCCATTTTGAAAACTGGTAAATTAACACTACCATTTTATCTTACCCTATTTCTCGTAGTTCTTTTTTTTTTGTCTATCTTAATGAACGTCCGGTCCCTGTTCCTGACTTCACAAAACTTTAACAATGACTCAGCAGATCCTCTTCATCAGCCATTTAATAAACTATGTATGAGCAAGCAAAAAAAAAAAAAAGATGGCGGACTTATTTTTTTCGTATTTCGACTGGAGTGACACGCGTGTTTATCGTGTTTGTTTGCCCAGGAAACAATTCCGGACGATTCGACTTGTCGAAGAGCCACGGCACACAACCAGTTGTCACATCATCACAATGTTATGGCAACGCTTATCTCTGTTGGCAATTCTGTTTAGGCGACTCGAAATTTCTCCCCTTTTCTCAGTGTATTTTAATAAGGATTATTATAATCGTATCAATGTGACCAACACGTCATCAATGTTAGCGTGTTATTAATTCATTTTCCTTGACTTAAAACAAATATTAGCCACTCGGTCTTAGTTTATTACGTAGAATCATAGATTCTATAATGAAAACAGTAGAATCATAGATTGTATAATGAAAACTAAATTGTATTTAATGCTATA
>NC_136510.1:27035895-27053395 GCF_053919585.1 Euprymna scolopes
ATATATATATGTATTTGTGTATACGACAAAATAACAATTGGTCTTCATTATAGAGTCTATGATTCCACTGATCTTACGTAATACGTTACCATAGCGATTAATTGGTTAAACGTTACAGGTCGGCAATTATATCCATTGCCGTAACCATAGGGACGTGAAACTCTTGTTCAAGCACATTGAAAACTGCCATTTTTGTTTTCTTTTATGCTCAGAAAATAATCAAATATCATTGCGTATAATAGTAAGCCGTGAATTGTCCGTTTTTATTTCAAGGTAAAATCAAAGTTAGGTATGGATATGTTCGAAACAGTCCTCTAAGGACTTACCCCCTGCTTCGGTAATAAGAATTGCTAGTGGCGCCTGCTCAGAAAATGTAAAGAGGTCGGGTCCACTCTACTATAGCCTTCTAAATTGTCCCACCTTCAGGGATCTAGATTACCCAAACAAACGAACTTACTCTATGAAACATTAAGAAAACTGCTTTTTGAGAGACATTCAGTGCTTATAGACAAGCATTAAATACCTACGTAGAGAAATTGAATGCCTACGTAGAGAAATTGAATGCCTATGAACAAATATTGCATGCCCATAGAAAGAACCTGAATGCTTATGAAGAGAACTTGGATGCCTATGAAGAGAACTGAAGAACCTGAATGCCGATGAAGAGAAATTGAATCCCTATGAAGAGAAATTGAATGTCTACGCAGAGAACTTGAATGCCTTTAGACAAAAAATTGAATGTCAACGGAGAGGAATTGAATGTCCATGGAAAGAACTTAAAGGCTTTTCGAAAGAACTTAAATGCTTACACATAAATATTGAATGCCTTTGTAGAAAACTTGAATGACTTTGCAGAAAACTTGAATGACTATGGAAAGAACTTGAATGACTATGGAGAGAATTTGAATGTTTATGTGATAAAGGAGGTGTGTAGTTTGCAGTGCATATGGTAAGAAGGTGCATAGCATATCTATCATAACATATATCTCTTCTAAGTGCTACTGTAGTCTCAGATACCCCTGCTAAAAGTTCTAAACTAGCATAAACCACATATCTCATGTAATAAAATCCTCTACAACACATCTACACATATTGTTAAAAAATAAACCTCCTTCAACTTACACTATATTCTCTCCAAGAGCTTAAGCACACATACTGTCCGCATACATTAAACCCACTATTATAGACATGCTATACACTTACTTACATTATATATTCAAACTACACCCCTCGTCAATAATTTGCCTTCATTTTCTTTACGTACAATTTAAAATGTTTACACCCAAAATTAATTGAATAGTTTGCTAGAGACAGCAAAGGTAAAATCGTTTAAATTTTGACCCCTTGGCAGCCAAATTTTAGGCAAAAATCGATTAAAAAGCTTTCCCTATATCTGAATACACTTTATGTAAAATTTCATATGTTTAAACTAAAACTTGGCCGAGACGTCAATTATTTTTAAAATTTGACCCCAATTTGACCCCAATTTTGACACAAATTGAATTTATTGTTTTGGGCTCAAATCAAGTTTGATCTATGTCCAAGTAATCTACATCTAAAATTAAAAAAGTTTTTAGACCCAAAATTGGCGGAGCAATTTGGTAGAAATTTCAAAGTTCAAATCGTTGAACTTTGACCCCTTGACAGCCAAATTTCTGGCCGAAAACCAATTAAAATGATTTTCTCAAATCTCAATACCCCTTATGTCAAATCTCGAGTCTTTAGACCGAAAATTGATAGAGTAATTTGATAGGGAAATGTACACACAGGGACAGACACACAGACAATTTCATTCTTATATATATATATATATATATATGTATATATATATATATATATATATATGTAACTCTAAATACATTACGGGTGTCCTTGCTTGCTTGCTTGAATCTTGTATTAATTAATTTTACCAAGAATTATTCATGTTTTGGTTTCGGTATCAATTCTAGCTGATGGTACCCAAGTCACATTTTTTTATATTACTTGTATTGACCGGACTATTGTTCTCATCTTGAGTACTATTTGTGAAACAACAAACGTGCTTGAAGAAGGTTGAAGGCCAGTCCGGCCAAGACGTTGAACAAATAACACTCAAGATGAGAACAATAGTCCAATCAAAACAAGTCATATAGACAATCAGCCTCATCTAAAAAAATTCCGAACTTTAATAGTGTTTGTCACTTTTGAAATAATTACTATTTATTGGGTACAATATAATATATGATAATCGATAGAGAATTGACACTATAAGAATATATATATAACCTGCATGAATTAAAATATTATATTTAAGCGCATTTTACGCCAACGCAGTCTTGGATTCTCTACTAGTATAATGATAAAAATATCCTATTAGTCAACAGTTTCAGCTAAGTGGCATTCTTAATTCCTTGGTGGTTAGTGTCAACGAAATTAAACAAATATGTTTAAACTTGTTGATAAGTTCTCACTGTTAATTAGATCATGTTTAACTGCACACGATAAAAGATTGCGTTCCTCAAAAATCATCAGAATAATCAAACCAAAATATCTGTCCAAATCCCGCTTAAACTCCCAGAAGAACTCACACCGGCACAAGATGGACGTCTATTGCAGTTTTATCAGCGTCGCGTCGATCAAGACTATTATGGAAAGAAAACACAGCGAGCGTTGATCGGACATCTTTCATTCGCCGTCCGCGAGATTTTGCGAGACTTACACGTGATTTTTTCAGCTTCGTTATGCATTGATGGCAGCACGCGATAAAGGCTACGTTTTGTAGTTTTATTCCGGCCTTTTCGGGGGTTGTATTTACACGAGATTTTCCGATCGGTTAAAACCCTGGGATTTTGCTACGTCTATCACGGCGGGAACTAAAAGTAAAGTGGAGAGGATATTAAAAGACTTTGAAAGATCGAAGCATAATTATCGCTGATCATACCCCCGGGAGTAGGGGTTGGACGTGTTAACAAATATCGATCGCCGTAAAATGAGTGTCTACTGACACCAAGCTTTCCGAACAGCTCTGCTGTGTCGGCGGCGTTTAATGAAGCGGCTAATGCGGATCATAGAATAATTTTATATAATCAGTTGGTTTATCAGAAGAATGACTTCTGCATACATAAATTGTTTCTGTGGGAAATATTCCGTGATTATTCTTTGCAGAAAGCAAATAAATTATGCAAAATAACATATGCACGTGTATGCATATAATGATTGCACAACGAAGAAAAGAAGTTTCTCCAAACCATGACATATAACACCCCACCTGAGAATTCTTCCTTCAAACTACTCGGCTTAAGCTTCATAGGCAATATGAACTGGAACAAATACATTGAGGACATTGGAAAGGCTGCTGCAAAGAAGATGGGTTCCCTCTATCATGCTAGAAATATTATTGCCACACCTCAGCTGGCGCATCTACCACTGGTCTCTCCCTCTTGGATAGGACCCCCAAAAGAGTCTTCAATCTAAATAGGTCCGCCTTAGCTCAAACCCCTGCCTCATCGCCGTAATGTTGCATCTCTGTTGTCTGTTTTACAAATATTTTAATGAAATGTGGTCTGATGAACGCATTGCACTTGTGCCCCCCCTCGACGTACAAATCCCTGGCAAACCCGCTTAGCAACGAAACCACACCCCTTCACTGTTGAGGTCCCTAATTGCCAGAAAGTGTTCTACTCTAATAGTCTATTCCCTCGAACAATTCGATTTTGGAATTCCCTTCCTGCTACCTGCTTCCCTGACTGTACTGATATGCAGAAGTTTAAATGTAGCTTAAACCAACATCTTGTTAATCGTTCCTAGTATCGTCCCAAATAATAGCCCCTTACGTCCAAGTGGCGATATACCTTGTTAGGAGTGAACGTGAGCTTAAACAAGTGAAGCATGCATGCCCCCCGTGAGAAAATGACTAAGTTCAGCACTTGCCCCCATTTATCCCCCAAAGTCCCCAGGGGACGTCAAATCCTGATGAAAAAGAACAAACGTTGCAGTTTTCGGCCTTAATATATGCAAATTTGTGTTCTGCACCATGCAAAAAAGAAATAACTAAGTCCATCATTTGACCCTTCCCCGATTTAACTCCAAAAGTCCCTAAGGTCATAACATATTTAAATTTGAGTTAAACACCATGCAAAACTGCTAAATAGAAATACACAGAAAATTTTGGACAAATAAAATAGTCCCAAAAAATGGGGAGTGTTTTTATTAGCTCTAAAAGAGCCCCTGGGTCACACCCAAGGGTTATCGCAAAGTAAAGACAAACAAAATTATATAGAAATCAGTTAGTTATAATTTTTCAGAAAGTTTTATAAAACTTCAAGGCATCAATTTTTTTTTTAATAAACACAAAAGTGTCAATATTAACCCTTTTTACTTGAAAGGCACCCTTTGTGGGGGGCAACCGGAGATTTCCCGGAAAATCCGTTCTGTTACTTTTTTACTCATATTATGTTTAATGTTTGTGCAAAATTAAAAAAAAAAAATCCAAGATGTAGTTATTGAGAAAAGTGCGGACAGAGGAACGGACGAACGGACAAGGGTGAATTTACAGACTCACCTTCCTTTTGTTGGGGACCGAAAAAGCAATGTGGTTGGTATTAGCTAAATCTTGAACATTTTGTAGTAAAGAGCAAAGGTTAAAGAGCCGCAGCCAAGAGAAGACATACTGAAATGACCAGAAAACACAGAAAATAGAAACTTGTTATTTCGGAAAAAAATGTATAATAGCGTCGTTAATAAAAAAAAAAAACAATCAGTAATTTCTGAACTGCTTTTCCAGCAATTCGTTTTCAATTTGCACCTTAAATCCGACAAACAACTTCTCAAATTTCCCAATGCGAACAAAAGCCACACTTGATGATTTTGGTAATCATCCTATCTCATGACGTGATATCATAAAAATCTGTTACACCTCCACGACCTGTGAGAATGATCTCATCCCTGCTATACTGAGTAAGAAATGCTTAGCTGAGCTAGCCCTGACCTCTCCAAACTCAACAAATGCTTTATTTGTAGGTGGAAAATTGCCTCCGTGGCAAAGATATTCAAGAATTCTTATGAAAGAACCAACCCGATGACCCGGATGTATTCATATTTATTACATCAGTTTTCATTTTTTTTTTTTTTTCAAAAATAAATCTTCATTGTGTACATCGTATTATGATAAAATTAAATGAAAATAAAAAATCTATTCGAGTGACTTCTTAGCTATCCTGTACTTCAAATAATTTCCTAAATTCGCACATATTAACAAAAGTATTATCACGGAAAGATAATCCTTGCTCAGTAATCTGATGTCACTATGTAACTTTACCCAGCACGTTGTAGCATCAGTCGCAAAGTAGACAAAAATAGAAAAGAACTTAAACTCGCTTTTCCTCATTCTCTCGTTACCACTGTGATGCCATTCACGTGGTCGTTTTCTCAAACGTGCTCTCGAACGTCACCCACGTCTCTAATGTGATCGTCTTCTCGAACGTGTTCTCTCCTTTTTGTAGTCTTTTTCCTAACCCTGACATATGACATCATTTCATTATTGAGTCTAAACGATAACCATTAGGCTAGCTTGCAACAATCTTCAAAAAGTGTTTTCAAATCTACTTATTCTTAACATAAAGAAGCTGTCATGTGAACGATTCGCACATGCGCAGTCGTGAAACAGTTGATAAATAGATAAAAATCCAATGAACTCCAAATACACATTTTTCAATTTTGACCCTTTAGCAGCCTTTTTTTCCATGTGAAAACCGATTAAAAAGTTTTCCACATGTCTGAATACCTTACATACCAAAGTTCTCGGTATTTGCATATAGCCGTCTGCGCTATGTTACAGCTAAATTTTTACTCGTTTTAAAATGAATTGTTCCAAAATCGAATTCTATCGTCCCGAAACAGTACGATTGTAACTAAATATCTACAAAAAAATGACATTCTGTTTATTCATTTAAGGAATATTTCGCTGACTATTAAGATGTTTGACAATGGGATTTGTGTCAAGTCGTGTGTAGCTATATTAGTAGAAAATAAAAATAAAATATACATGTGATACAATTACCTGCAGTTTCACAGAATCACCGATTAGTCAACATCAGTGTGCACGACTAACATTTAACGTCTGGCATTAATTGATTAATATCGATGCGTTTTGGTGCCAAATGTTATGGACAACTTCCATGCACTTATGATGATTGGTAATGTTACGACGAGAAACTAATTACATTGGCTGAATCTATTATGCTGGTATTTTTTCTCAGAAAGAAGGTTTGATTTGTTTTTTTGAAGAGGGGGAATTTTTCTGAAATATCAAAATACTTTCTACCATTCCGAATTCTATCAGATCGGTGCAAAACTTTTTGTCGATTCAAAATTTGAACTTAAAAATGAAAAAAAAAAATCTGCTTTTAAACATCTTTATTCATAAAAATAATAGCCTCTGCTCTCTATAACTTGATTCCATCTGTCAACAAGTTTACAAATGCCTTGCTTGTAAAATCCTTTAAGTTAAGATATGGAGTATGAATCTAAATCATGTTCAATGTCCTGTCATGTTATTAACATCAGACCATCATCATCGTTTTGTAATCTAAAAGATAAGAGATAATCAGAGGGAGCTAAGTCAGGAGAATATGCAGGATGAGGCAAGGTTTCCCAACCAAATTCTCCTTGAAAATCTTTGATTAGTTGCACTATGTAAGGATGAGCATTATTATGATGGAAGATGTCCCTTATTTCTATTAACTAAAGAATGTCCAAATTCAATATGGGTGAGAATGTTGCTGAAAAATGTGAACGAGGCTTTAATAATCGGAAAATCTGAAAGAAAAAGTTATAAATTAATCATGGGAACATATTTGAGTAATTACAATATGAATGAAATAAATTACATTCAAAATGCATCTTCTATAAACGTTTGCACCAAACTGATAGTTAATAGTACGTGAAAGATTTTCTGAAAGATAGATAGGTACTTATGCATAATAAGAGTCGTCTTACCGTCGGAATTTTCTGGAGTTTACTTAAAACAGTGGAAATTACCGAAATACTGAGTCAATGAAATCACAGCAGAAAAAGAAAAAAATATACAAAAAAAAATACTGAGTCAATGAAATCACAGCAGCAGAAGAAAAATATACAAAAAAATATACAAAAAAATAATGAGTCAATGAAATCACAGCAGAAGAAAAATATACAAAAAATATATATACAAAAAAATATACAAAAAATACTGAGTCAATGAAATCACAGCAGCAGAAGAACAAATATACAAAAATAAAAATATACAAAAAAATATACAAAAAATATACAAAAAAATACTGCGTCAATGAAATCACAGCAACAAAAGAAAAAAATATATTAAAAAAATTATATATATAGAAAAATATACAAAAAATATACAAAAAATACTGAGTCAATGAAATCACAGCAGCAGAAGAAAAATATTAAAAAAATATATATACAAAAAATACTGAGTCAATGAAATCACAGTAGCAGGAGAAAAAATATGCAAAAAAAATATATATACAAAAAATATACAAAAAAACTGAGTCAATGAAATCACAGCAGCAGAAGAAAAAATATACAAAAAATATACAAAAGAATATACAAAAATATATACAAAAAAATACTGAGTCAATGAAATCATAGTAGCAGAAGAAAAAATATACAAAAAATGTATATATACAAAAAAAAAATAAAAAAATATACAAAGAATATACAAAAAATATACAAAAAAAATACTGAGTCAATGTAATCATAGCAGCAGAAGAAAAAAAAACTATACAAAAAACATTAAAAACATGTTTGCTATCATTGGTTTATTATTAATATTTATCTCAATTTGAAAAAAAACATTAAAAATCATAAGAAATAATCAAATAAAATGGTTTGTTTTCAATTGTTTTGTTATTCATAAAACTTATCTTACAATGCAGGCTTTTTTCTTGATTTTAATTTTCTTAAAGTTTCCTAAAAATTATCCAATTGTGAAATTCAAGAATACTGATTTAATATTGACTTATAAACTACCAAATAATGGGGCTCATATGCAGTTAATGAAATCGTAACAACCACATTTGCTACCATTAGTTTATTATATATAAAAAAATATTTAAATTAATTTTTATCTTAATCTGAACAAAAAACATCATAAATTTTTTTTTAAATCGTATTAGAAAATCAAACATCAATTATTATTTGTTATCAGTTGTTATTCAGAAAAATATATGTTCATAAAACTTACAGTCGAATGCTTGGAAAGGAGGGTGGACGTGTAAATTCACCCTTGTCCGTTCATCCGTCTGCACCTTTCTCAACAACTATGCCTTGGAATTTTTTGAAATTTCGCACAAACATTAAACATGATATGAGTAAAAAGTAACAGAACGTATTCTCCGGGAAAACTGCGGTTGTCCCCCTAGGAGTGCCTTTCGGGTTAAAATGGCTAAAATTTACACTTTTGTGCTTATTAAAAAAAAATGATGCCTTGGATTTTTATAAAACTTTCTGAAAAGTTGTAATTTTGTTTGTCTATACTTCGCGATGACCTTGGTTGTGCCTCGGGGTCTCTTTTAGGGCTAATAAAAAAACACTATTTTTGGGACTATTTTGCCATATTTGTCCAAAATTTTACGCGTATGTCTATTTAACAGTTTTGCATGGTGCCGAACTCAAATTTAAATATGCTAAGGCCTTGGGGACTTTTGCGGCTAAATGGAGGGGCAGATGATGGACTTAGTTATTTATTTTTTTGCATGGTGCAGAATTCAAATTTACATATGTAAAACTGCACCATTTTTTTCATTTTCACCAGGATTTGACGTCCCCTGGGGACTTCTGAGACTAAATGGTGGAGGGTGAATTCTGAACTTAGTCATTTTTTATGCCTCGTTCACTGTGCACTCACGGGGGGCCATGAACGCTTCACTTGTTCTTGTTTGAGTTGAATTTGAATTTTTTAAAGTTTCATAAAAAATCGTCCCATATTGATTCATTGAATTTTATTTGTAATAAAAACAATGTTGTTTGAATTTTTCAATTAAATTTTTCACTGAATTATCTTCCTAATAACAGTAATAATATTATTTCTAACTAAAAAAATAATAGCCTGCTTTTGCAAAAAATAATATATATATATATATATATATATATATATATATATATCAGGAAACTTTCGTTCGGCACCTTCCGGCGTTTTACATTAACTGCCTAGAAAATTCCGACGATAGCACACTCCTTATTCTCGATAAGTACCAACAATGGAAATAGTTCTTAAAGTAAAAAGAAAAAAACAACATTTTCTTGAGTTATTTAGGGTTTTTTTTTTCAGCTTTTCTTTCACGGTTCTATTTTTTCTGCATTGCTTACATCCTAATTAAATACATATGTAAGTATTTTTTAAAAAAGTGTTATTACAACCAAGGTAAAACTGTTTTATATATTTAGAACTTTGTTGGCGAATTTTATTTCTCTTTTTATTAAGAGGGATAAAAGCCTTCCTTTATAGAATTGAAACGAATGAAAACGAGGCTGATATCGTACAAGATGGCGGCTACCCAATAATGGTAAAACATACAAAACTAAACTAAAAAAAAAAAAAACGAGGCTAAATCAAAGATAAAAAATGTCTTACAGAACTGAATTTTCTCACCGCATATAGAAGTGTGTTTTAATAATAAACTGGCTTTTATTTCAGTTCTTATGCGTTGTCACATTTTGCTTTCTCGTTGGAAAGTTCAAAGGTTTATCTGACAGCATTTAATCGGCTGTGAATAATGCATTAAACATATAAAATAGTATCTACGGTGTCCGCCATGAGTAACTAGCAATAACTGCACAAAGCTATCTGACTATGCTCCGACAGCAGCTTTGTACTTTATGACAGACAACCTCAAAATAGTCAAATGTGTCCGTACCTTTTTTATTATTCTTTTTCATCCAAAACCAGACATATTGCCATTTGATTATAATTTGGGTTCATATCGAGAAGGAGATTGTTGGGAGTTGGGCAAGAATGTGTCTCTTCAAATAATATTTGATCTTCTGCTGGTTATACAGTCAGGGAAGCAGAAAACAGGGGGGGATTCTAAATTGGAACAAGACTATTAGAGCTGAAGGTTTTCCGGCGTCTAGGGGGGGACCTAAACAGTAAAGGGGCTGGATTTTGCTGCTTTTCAGATTAGTTGGTGGAACGTACGCCGAGGGGGCGCAATATTTATAAGTTCATCAGAGCACATTCCATTAAAGTACCTGTAACGGATGCGACATTATGGCGATGAGACAGATGTTAGAGCTTGGCCAATAGTGCGGGACCGATTAGATTTGAGTCTCATTTTTGGAACTAGTCTTAAAGTGAGGGACTAGTGTTAGATGCACTAGTACATATGTGGTAACAATACTTAATGCATAATATAAGATTTTCTCTAGCCCGGTAGAGGGAACCCACCTACTTTGCAATTTCCTCAATGTATTTGTTTCAAATCAGGTGGCCTGTGAATGTTAGGCGGATGAATTTGAAAGATAAGCTCTCAGACAGGGTCCTATTTGTCATGGCAATGAAGGTTTGTTGTAGTTTCCAAGAGAAAGAAGCTTAATCTTAGTAGCATTAAATGTTAAAAACCATTTTCACCCTCTCTCTTCCACTATAGACTTTTCACTTCCTGCTGAACATTGTGCAAATGAGACCACTGAATGGTTAAAAACTGCAATTGAAGCACATGTTCCACACGCAAATTCTATAGCAAACCCCACTCTTCCCAATGGTTCACTTCAACTTGTGCAGCTGCCATAGTGCAAAGGCAGCATGCATGCCGCAAATTTAACCGACATAAGTCCAGTTCAAACAAACAGAAGTACATCGAAGCCACACTAGACGATCTGAAAATCACCCCTGCTCAGGTGCATGCTATCATAAGACAGCTTGACACTTCAAAAGCATGTGGACCTGATTTCATCCCGACTGTGCTATTAAAAAAGTGCGCCGCCAAAGTAGCTCCAGTTCTCTCCAAACTTTACAACAAATGCCTTAATGAATTTTGCTTTCCTGCCTGCTGGAAAACTGCTTCTGTAGTGCCAGTTTTCAAGACCCATTAAATTATCACCCAATTAGCCTCCTCCCACTTTTCGCCAAAATTTTTGAGACAATAATTAACCAAGCTCTACTCCATCACCTTACCGATGCTAAACTTCTGACTGGCCAACATTATGGATTTAGGCAAGCCCGTTCCACAGCAGACATCCTAACTGTAATCTCAGAACGTATATACCAGTCACTGGACAAAGCGGGGGGAAGGTAGAGCGGTAGCTTTAGATATATCTAAGGCTTTTGACAGGGTATGACATGAGGGTCTTCTCAAGAAAATCAGATCATACGGTATCACTGGAAGAATACATAACATAATTAGATCCTTCTTAGATAAGAGAAAATCCAGGTTGTCCTTGACGGTCGTATATCTAAACGATATGCGGGAGTGCCTCAAGGGTCTATCCTTGGACCTCTGTTATTCCTAATATTCATAAATGACCTCCCTGACAAAATTGTCTGTGAGATGGGTATGTATGCTGACGACACCACGCTCTATAACAGACACGACAGGAAAACAAATGAACACATATCTAAAGAAATGGCAGAAACACTAGAGGAAGACCTCCGATCCGTAGTGGAATGGGGACAAAAATGGATGGTCACCTTCAATGCTGCCAAGACTAAACTTGTTTCCTTCAATAATTACAAGAAACCTTCCCTACCGCCAATAGCAATGGTCAAAGACTCTTTATCTGAAAGTACATCTTTTAAACTCCTTGGCCTAACGATCGCACATACGCAGTCGTAAAACAATTGACAAATAGATAAAAATCCAATGAACCCCAAGTACACATTTTTTTTCAAATTTGACCCTTTAGCAGCCTTTTTTTCCAGATGAAAACCGATTAAAAAGTTTTCCACGTGTCTGAATACCCTATATACCAAATTTCAAGTTTGTAGATGAATAAATGTTCAGTAAACAGGTTTGGAGTTGTCCTCACTCACACACACACACACACACACACACACACACACATATTTTCACTTTTATAGATATACTAGCATTTCAGCCCGGCGTTACTCCGGTGTTTGGAGGTCTATGCTGAGTAAAAAAAAAATAAAAAAAAGGTCAATTTTTTACATTTTGACCCCTATTATGACCCCTTAACATTTATTGTTTTGGGCTCAAATCAAGTTATTAAGTTAGATCCATGTCCAAGGAACCTATATCTAAAATTTCAAGTGTTTAGACCTAAATTGCCGAGGAGTTTGGTAGAGTTCTCAAAGGTCAAATCGTTGAACTTTGGCTCCTTAACAGCCAGATTTCTGGCTGAAAACGTATTACAAAGATTTTCCCAAATCTCAGTACCCTGTATTTCAAATTTCGAGTCTGTAGATTGAAAATTGACAGAGTTATTGCGTAGGGAAATGTACACAGACACACATACACACAGACACTTTCACTTTTATAGATATATAGATACATGTGCACGCGTTACTCACTGTTTATGTTTAACATGCGTGCCCCAAAAATGATAAAACAGCACAATAATGTCATTATGCCAACCTCATAATAACAACTTCATATCATTATGTCTTGTTTTTAATTTTCATAGGGGGCAAAAATTGGTGCAAAGGATAAGGGGGTCACCGGTCACCAAAACTTAAGAAACACTGCCGTAGAGAATATAATACACTTAGGGTGAGTAATTTTCTAGTACGAAAGAGGGAACTCATTTTCTTTGCAGCCACCTTGGCAATGTCCACAATGTATTTGTCCCTGTTCATGTTGCTTGTGAATATAAAGCGGGGCAGGGGGTTGATCGATGAATTTTCAGGTAGGGTGTTATTTGTCATGACAATCCGTGGTTAAGAAGGTGCAAGTTCTTTTACTTTCCACCTATTCCATATTATTTTAATATCGTGTATAATATTTGTTTTGTAGTCTGTATATGAAAGCTCTTATTATTTTGTAATCTCTACATGTAAGCTGTAATTGACATTTTAGTAACTTCATTTGCAAGTACGAAGTACTTTCAATAAGTTTCCAGACTTTTTCATATGTCCACTTTTATTGATAGCACACACATGAAACTAGTCCCCATCGAAGTAATCTCCTCCAGGTGCAATGCACTTGCTGTGCCCTTCCAATAACTTCTGGAATACCTTATGGAAGTTTTCTTGTGTGAACGTATCAATGACCTTCGTCGCAGCCTCTTTCATCTCCTCAATTGTCTCATAAGGACAGCCTCCAATGTTTTCCTTGAGCTTAGAGAATAACCAACAGTCATACGGAGCTATGTCTGAACTATAAGAAGGGTGAGGATCTGAATTAATCAGTTTGACCATCTATCTGCTGTAATTACAACGTCTTTCTTCCTGATCTTCTTTGACCACCCTTGGGACAAACCGCGCAAATCTTCTGCATCTTTTGTTCCGTACAAATAATTGTGTGTACAGTTCCCACACTGACATCAAACTGTGCACTTAGTGTTTTTATAGGCACTTGACGCATGAAATTCTCTATTTGGTCAATCAACTCCGGTCTCCGGTGTACTGACTTCCTTATACCTGTCACACCTCTCATCATCCTTAAGAGATCCCCTGCTTTCCTTGATCTCTTATGCCACTCAAAAACTGATGGTCGATTCATGCAAGATAGTCCAAAAGCAGTCTAAAGCATTCCATACGTTTCTGCGACATTTTTTCCAAGTTTAAAACATAATTTCATAGCATATCGTTTTTTTTTGTGTCTTCACGTCCAGATTGGATTTTGAAATTTACCAGCTGAGGCACTCAGGCTTTAGTAGGATGTATTCCAATTTCTGCTGTAGGTGTTCATTTGAATCTGACATCATAAACACTAGTCAGTCAGCTCATAAATGTATAATAATAAATTATTGAATTTTCAAGAGTCTACGAGAAATTTAAATTTCTGTAGAAAGAAAGTCTGGAGACTTATTGAAGTCACCTCGTATGTCACCACTTTGATGTCTTGGACAAGGTTCACTAGAAAGCCTGGACAGAACTATCATTCCGGCAATAACGATCAGGCAATTTCAGATTTCCAATATTTAATGTGTGTAGGGATTGTGTGTCAGTTTCCTTTCTCAGTTGATGTCAACCTAAATAAAGTATAAGAGAAAACGAGGAATTTCCCTGCTAGAGTCTGTGATGATTTTTATAGCTTGTAATTCATCTATGCATATGCACACATTATGTGGCAGAGCGTCGATGTTAGCGGCTGCTATTTCTGCTGAGAAAACTAAAGAAAAAAAACAAAACATTTAAGATGAAGAAAGGAGAGAAACACACTCCGAAATTATAGGAACTTGAATTAAGGACTTTTTTAAGGGGAAAACAATTACAGTCAAAGCGCAACAAGTAAACCCAACAAAAGACTCGAAATGCAAAACAGGAGAAAAAAATGAAAGCAAACAATGCAGCTGAAAAAAAAAACTAGTAAATAAGTAAAAAAAAAGGAAAGGATATGTGGCGTCGTGGATAAAGCACTTGGTTATTTATATTGTAAGTTACTCTCTTCTGAAGATTGGCGGTTCAATCCGCAGTGCAAGCGACACTCTACATACAATTGCGAATTACTTACCGAATCATGGCTGACTGAACGAGAGAGCATGCTATCAAGATTGAGTAAATAAAAAAGTTCCGTTCGAGATTCTGTGCAGATTCCAGAGTTGGACAGAAAGTTTCACGAATTCGACAAGATACACTTGAAGAAGGTCGGTGGTTACATCAACTGAAACGTGGTGGAAATAACATTTAAGATGTGAACAATAGTCCGAAGAATTTAAATAATACTAATTATCAATCTCCGTCTAAAAAATTACGAAACATAAGACAAAAGGTAGGCGGAAAGAAAATAGATAATAAAGAAAAATGAATTTCAAAGAAAAATGTAGAAAATGAAATATCGCACAAAAAAAAATATAAATAAAATAAATAAACAAGCAAAAAAAAAAATGAAATGAAAAAAAAGAAAGAATGATGAACAATAAAGAACAAAGAAGGATAGAAAGAAAGAAAGAAAGAAAGAACAGATTGAAAGAACAAAAAGAAATAAAGCTAGAACGAACAAGAATATAGGGTACAACGATAAAGTTGTCCCCCCTAAAGAAAACAATACTACAGCTTTATTTTAAAACTTTTATTGAAAAAATCAATCCAGGTAACTCAATTATGTACTAGTTGATATCTTTTCAATGTATCCGCCTTCAGCCTCAATCACTGCCTCAATACGGGTCCGGAACTGGGAGCATGCCTTTTCCATAAGCACTGGCTTTGATGTTGTGGGAGGTCATGACTGAACGAAATGGTCCAGCAGATTCATGTCGGGGAAGGAGGAGGGCCAATAAGAGAAGGGTACAAAATCGTAGCATATCTTCTGAAGCCAAGTCTGGGTCTCTTTGGACTTGTGCTGCTGCCATACTCAAGGTCTGCTAGCGACCACTTGATTGTACCAGGTGATCGCCACACTCTTCAGCACATCTAGGTACACTTTGGTGTTGACTGTAAAGCTGATTTCGAAGATGTGAGGTGGCATTATGTGTCCCTCATTTGAAATCACACCAAAGACCATAACCGTGGGTCGTCGGATGCATTGAGTTGTGCCCTCAAGCATTGAACCGTCCGGAATTACATTTTGAGGGTGCTGGCAATGGTCCTGTTGTCATAACCTGGAGCAGTAGAGATCGTGAATTGTAGAGCGGCGTATCTCCGATCTCGCTCGTTGGACTGTGTCAGTTTCAGACATAATAGAAGGCTTATATTGCTATTGGTATTTGTACACAATATTGCTTCCTAATAGATTGTCGACAACAAAAAGGAAAACCGGTTTTCATTAAGCGGAAATAGAATCATGTTTTTTTTTTGTAGGGCGACTATTTTATCGTCCCACCCTGTAGTAAGAATGGAAAAGAGTAGGGGGAAGCGAAAGAGAATGGAAAAAAATGAATGATAAACATTTACTAAAAAGAACATAAGAAAGCAATGAGAAAAATAGCTAGAAAAAAAAACAACGAGAATTAAAATAGATAAAATAAAAATGTAAAAGGAAATAAGGAGAGGGAAAAAAGTTATAAAAGTTTAATGATCACAATGAAAGAAATATCGGGAAAAGGGATTAGGAAAAGATAAAGAGAAAACAAAACTAAGGACAAAGCAAAAAAGAGAAAGAATAAAAAAAAAAGAAGGAAAACGTAAGAAACAAGAAAACGAAAAAATAGAACAAATAAAAAGAAAATAACAAAGGGGGAAAAGAGAATAAACCATTGAAGAAAAAGACAGAAAGGAAAAAAGAAAATAGAGCAGAGAAAAAAAGTAAAGAAAAGGAAAAGAGGTGAATGGAGAAGGAAAAGAAAGAAAAGAAAAATATAGAAAAAAAAGAATAAAAAGAAAGAAGAATAGAAAGAAGTCTGTCTGAAAAAGAAAGAAAATAACGTTGGAAAAAAGGAAATAGAAGGAAAATAGATGAAAGTTTAAGAAAAAGAAAGATATTAAACAGAAGGAAAGAAAGAAAGAAAGAAAGAAAATGGAAAAATAATAATAGAAAAAGGAAGAATAGGAAAACGTAGGTCTACAAAAGAAAAAAAAACACAGCAGAAAAAAATTTAACTTAATGGTTAACGGAAAAAAAGAAAAGAATAAAAAGCAAGGAAAAAGATTAAAAAAAAGAAGAAAAATATAAAGAAATCGAACTAAAAAAGACAAAAAAAAAAAAACAAACTTAAAACAATGAAAAAATGTAATACGGCTTCTTAAACTAAACCTAATCAAGTATGTCGCCTTTTCAATAGAATCTTCGCCCTGAACGCCGCGCCCTGAAGTGAAGTGTTGAAAACCCGACTCACCAGTCAACCCTCAGGGTGGAACCTTATATCACTCCGGTCGGTCTAACTACTGAGCCGTCCCTTTAAGTGGCAAGAGACACTGAAATTGTTTCAGAGTCAATGAAGCGGTTGATACGCTTAGATGTTTGGTAGATAATGTTCAGAAAGAAATTGGACAGGAGCCGGGGAATGGCGAAATGAAGCGATCTGCGCCGGACATAGAATAAGATATATATGTTTCACACACCGGCACAGACTGTTTTCAGGGTGAGTTCGAAATTTGTGTTCATGGGGGTGGTTGAGGGAGTTAAGTGTCGTTTTTGCCTGGTTGCATTTTTAAGTCGGGCGTTGATCGCTGTTATTGCTTCGCGTGTCAATTTCTACTTCACACTTATCGCCCCCCCCCCACGTTTTCTCTTAACATTTTCCCGACATTTTTTCAATTGATTTGTTTAAAATTTTTCGTCTTTTAATCGCCATGTTGTTTTCTACGTTCTTTTTCTTTTTTAAATGCTTTCTTTCAGCCAAAGTCTTTGATATTTATCTGGCTTTGTTTTTACTTAGTATGACACTTTACTTAGTGTGACACAAGGCTAGTTATATTCCAGTTAACATTCATATTTTTTTCTATTTTTACAAATCCAAAAGCCTT
>NC_136510.1:27058395-27065895 GCF_053919585.1 Euprymna scolopes
TAATACTGTAATATTTTAAGTTATAAATTTATGATATTTTACTGGAATTTCTTGTCTTTCTCTCTTCCAGTTTTAACAACTAGTCCTTTTACTTTTCCATGCTTAAATCTTAACCATATTACTTTTCATGCTCGTATACTTCTATGCGAATGAACCTTTTTTGAGGTCAACGGCCAACTAGCACCGTGTGTGTTTGTGTGTGTGTGCTGGGGTGGAGAGGACTCCCGTAAGCCGTGGTGAAGGCAACCTTTCTAGGAGAAGCAAATCTCTGATTTAAAAAAAAACATAAAGCAGGAGACCAGAACCCGCATTAAGCTGGTCTGCAGTTTAACTTGTTGCTGGCTATCTTGCTCTTGCTTGTTGCTGGATCTCAAAATCTTGAACCGAGAGAGAGACTTAGCTGTCGTACAAAGCTAAGACTCTGTAACACCATCTGTGTATAGATACTCCCTCAGGCATTTGTCTATAAAAATGGTCCTGTGGCGATGGAAGTCATTTTCGGGCTCATGGACTTTAAGTGTCTGAGGGAGTGGCACTCGTCTGACAAGACGTTGCAATCATCAGTATATATATATATATATATATATATATATATATATATATATATATAACTGAACGTCTGTGTGTGTGTGTGTGTGTGTGGTCACGAATAGGCTCCTATATGGTTGACTATTATAGAAAATTGATTACATATAATAATAGAAGATGTATCGAGACACAGGAATGGGTATGTTTGATCTGGCATAATGATGATTCATTAAAATTGTGGGGTCTGCGTACGCGCCTGATCCACAAAGTATGGAAATAAAAAATTTAAAAATTAAAAAAAAATGTTTACAAGTGTTTTTTATATAAATTTACAATATATTACTTTGATAAGTATGTTTTAACTTAAATAGGGATGGTATAATAAAATTGTGGGGTCCGCGTTCGCGCCTGGCCTCCATAGAATCGAAATAGGCACAAACTTTAATAAAGACTTTTCATATCTATCTGCGTAAGTATACTTTGATAATTATGTTTTAGTTTGAAGAAATATAGCATAATAAAATTATGGGGTGTTCGTTCGCGCCTGACCTCCATAGAATGGAAATATGTAACAAAGTTTAACGAGAATATTGTGATAAATGTTTTAGTGTGAACAGGTATGGTATAATAAATTATGAGGTTTATCTATTTTATTTTTACTTTCATCATATTTTGCTTTGGTTTTGATAACCCCAATTTCGGAGTTATCTCTTTACAACCCTTCCTTTTCATAACCTATCATACTTTCATAAATCAAAGTCCATTTTCTGAAGGCTTTTTTTGAACCCAGTCAACGACAGGTACTTTTGCTAGTATATATAAATAATATATATATATATATATATATATATATATATATATATATATATATATATATATATATATGATGGCAGCTACTCGTTCACGAGTATTGCCATTACTTAATATATCTCTCACTCAAATGACGCAAACATGAGCGGGGTCCAAGCTGTGGTGCTCCGACAATCTACCAGGAAAAACCTTGGAAGTTTGAGAGCCGTTATTGCCTTTGACGCCCATATTTGCATCAGTCCTCATTGAATGTCCGTTTGCCATTTTAGGCTAAAGCCAACCTTTTTGTTATCGAGATAAACACTAATTGCAAAATGTGTATTTCATTGCATATCAAGCAATGCCTGTGCATTACCTGGTATGCAATGGAACATCATATCAAGTAATGCCTGTGCTTGAAGCTTTTTATAGTGAGGAAAGACTTTCACCGAGACAATCCCACTCTCTAAACAACTGCCACATTGAACCAACAAGAAGAGCAAGTCAACATCAATGGAAGCAGCAGTCGCCACAGGTTTTATATCATTATATATATATATATATATATATATATATATATATATAAGTAACATTATCTGTCTGTATGTGTGCAGAACGGTTTCTATTAAGCTACTCTGCCAGTTATTGGTTTACATACGTTAAATTGGACATACGGGGTATTAAGATTCGGGAAAATCCTTTGAATCGATTTTCGGCCAGAAATTTGCCTGTTAAGGTGTCAAAGTTCAACGATTTGACCTTTGAGAACTCTACCAAACTCCTCCGCCAATTTTTGTTCTAAACACTTGAAATTTTAGATATAGTTACTTGGACAGGGATCTAACTTTTTAATCCGATTTGAGCCCAAAACAATAAATGTTTAAGGGTCATAATTGGGGTCGAAGTTTAAAAAATGATCTCTGCGGTCTACCAAATTTCTCAGCCAATTTTTGGTCGAAGCGTTTGAAATTTTACATAATGTGCATTCAGACAGAGAAAGCTTTTTAATCGTTTTTGTTTAAAATATGGCTTTCAAGGGGTCAAAGATTGTACCTTTACTGCCTCTAGCAAACTATTAAGCCAATTTTGTGTCTAAACAGTCGAAATTTTACATAAAGGGTATTCAGACATGCAGCAAGCTTTTTATCAGGATTTGGGAGAAAATTTGGCTGGCAAGAGGTCTAAGTTGAAAGAGTTGACCCTTGCAGACTCTACGAAACTCCTCCGCCAATTTTGGGTCCAAACACTTGAAATTTTAGATGGAGGTTACTTGAACATGGGTCAAACATTTTAATTTAATTTGAACCTAAAACAATAATTGTTAAGTGGTCAAAATTGGGGTCAAAGTTTAAAAAATTGACGTCTGTGGTCTCTACCAACTTTTCTCTATGGTAGTTAAGGAAAGGCATTACCGTACATATTCACTTTTTAATATATACGTATGCACATAAAGTTATGAACAGTACATAGGGCCCGAGCAAAGTCGGCGGAACTGCTAGTATATATATATATATATATATATATATATATATATATATATATATATATATATATATATGTATATATATATATAAAGTGAGATTATGTGTGGGAACACTTCTCAACCTATATAATAACTGATTATTTTATATACAGGCATAAAATTTGGTATATAGAGTATTCAGACGATGGAACACTTTTTAATCAGTTTTCATCCGGAGAAAGTGCAGCTACGGGATCCAAATTGAAAAATTGTTACGTAGGGGGTTGTTGGATTTTATCTGTCTGTCAACCGTTTAATGAATGCGCATGCGTGAATTGTTCACTTGGTAGATTTTCTTTTTTAAGTATAAGAGTGAAAATACTTTGTAAAGCCTGTGTCAAGCTGTCCTTATGGTTATCATACTTGACTCACTGTCTTAAGGTTTTGGTTTCGATTTCAGATCAGGTATATTATTATTATTATTATTATTATTATTATTATTATTATTATTTAAAAGAAGTGAAGTGTTTAGAAAAATAAAAACCACAGTCCTCGCATGCACATATTTCGGTTTCTTTATGAATTAAAATATGATGCCGATGCGTATTTTACGACCAGGCAACGCTAAGTCACCTGCTAGTATATATTCCGAGTCAAAAACGTTGGAAGGGTCATATTCAAATAAATCTTAACCTTATTGTCTATACCTGTGCACCTCCTGCTGCTAACCCTGCCCGCCCTACACTCATGTTTCCATCATTCACACCGAGGAAGACCGAAGGATCAGTCGAAAATAAGTGCTTTTGAAAGAAACATTCTTATTTAAAAAATTTTTTTTCAAAAGACTTTTTGCATTCTTACACGTCAACAGATAAATAAATACAGAAAAGATATAAACCTTTATATATTTTTCGTATTGATTTTTTATTCACACACACACACACACACACACACACACACACACACACACACACACACACACACACACACACACACACACATATATATATAGTTATACAGCGTCGAAATGTGTTCTACGAAAGTATCGTGACAATTTTCTCGTGCAAACGCTGACCAACTTTTCAAAAACAAATACAGGGTGACCCCCCCCCCAAATAAATAAAAAAAAAACGGGCTCCATCTCTAATTAGGCCCGTTTCTTAGTGTTTTGTCCGAATGAAATGAAACTTTGGTCATAACTAGTTTATTATATTCAAAACATCACATCGAAACACTAGGGTATTTGGCCTTTTTTTTTCTCCGTTCTACAGCATATGTTCTAGGTGGCCTCCATTTAGCTTTTGTGTTGTTTGGTTCACTCTGTATATTATTTGTTTTATCACAAAGAAAATTTAATGAAAAATTTATTAACAAATTTTGTTGAGAAATTTATTTAAAAATTGAATGAAAAATTTATTGAAAAATGAACATGATATTCTTTTTTTTTCCTACGAAGAAATTATTCTCTAATAATTATTGGACAATTTTTACGAAACTTACGAAGAAAATCAAATTTTAAATGAAATAAAATGCATTCACTGTAAGGTAAGTTTCATGGATAAATATTTTTTGTGAATAACGAACAACATTTTTTTTTTTAAGATTTTATAAACTTTTTCGGTTTTTATGATTTTATTTTTCAAATCAAAATAAATACTTAATTTTTTGTTTTTAAATAAATAATGCTGACTTCTACGATTTCATTGGCCCAACGTTTCGGCACCTTTCGGCATTTTACGTAAACTGCTCGGAAAATTCCGACGATATGAACACTCGAGAAAGATAAAAAGGAAAAACAGTGTTGAAACGAATTTCTACAAAATGACAGTAGAGGTCAGATGTACTTTTACTCTATTTAATATATCGAATCTACTGGTTAGAACGCTGTGAAAATATGTTCGAAGGATTAGGTATATATATATATATATATATATATATATATATATATATATATATATATATATCAGCAAGAGAAAGAGACAGAAGAAAATCTGGCAAGTAAAAATTGGACTTTGAAGATGGCAAAGAGGGCGATTGACTGAAAGAGAGAGTAGGAGAGGGATAAAGAGAGAAAGGTGGATTAGGAGAAAGAGGTAGAAAGAAAAAAAAACAGGGTAAGAGTGGGGAATAGAGTTATAATGGTGGGACTGAGAGAGGGTGCAATTAATTGAGGTAGAACGAAAATGGATGGATGAAATGGAAGAGACGGCGCGTAGTCAAAGAGAATCGGGCAAATAAAATGAAGGGGAATCAAGGTACGAGGAAGGCGTGTGATCAGCGCGTCGGTGAGCGGGGATGTACAAGGGGGAGAGAACTCTCCTCATAAAAATGCCCTCCATCCGAGATCAAAGACGCACACGGTATCACCGCAGCTTTTGAGAAGCCAAGTCACATGGTTTCAGTCAGCAAAAATGGTTCAGCCTATTGATGTATTCGTATATGTTGATATAGGGAAACTATCGGCTGCCGTGTGTGAATTTCAATCGACACACTAGTGCGTGTAGGTCATGTACGGTCAAATATATTAATAATATGGAAAGTCAACTTTTTGGAATCGGAATAGAACCGAATCAAGACAGAAGATCTTTTCCATGGAAATGATCCAATATTTTTTCCCGATGGAGCTTTAAAAAGTAATCACTAGTTATGATATATCGGAATAAAACCGAATCAAGACGGAAGATCTTTTTACGCAAAAATGGTTCAGTATATTTTCGGATGAAGTTTTAAACGGTAATAAATAGTTATAATAAACCAGAATCTATATATTAATACGATAGCGTGTATGTAATTTTGCGTGTTGTGCTTACATTTTCTTTCTTCCAAGTGACTGTGGTCCTGGATATGACCTTGAACTATATCCGATGGTGAGACCCCAGCTTGCGGGCTTTGGAGAGTGTGGAACCACCCCTTAATTGCCGTTGCTCCCAAGTCCATTCTGACCCGGAGTAGTAGTACTTGTTAGGGTCCTAACTATGGATTAAATAGGAACCGGCTTGAAAAAATAATATGTTCTATTAAAAAAAATTTTTTCTTTAAAATCACTTGATTCGGCATTAAATAACCTGAAAAGGGTTGATATGCCGTAAAACAAAAACAACAACCAATCCAAGTGACTGTGGTTGAATCGTTATGACCTTCCATTTCTTGTAATAAAATCTTTTACCATATTTTTGATATATGTTTTGTTTTATTATTATTTTTGAAATCACTTTATAATATAGAAGAATCGATAGAAAATTTACTCTATAATAATATATACGAAATCTGCATGAATTAAAATATCATATTTAAGCGTATTTTACGACCGGTCTACACCCGGTGTCCTTGCTAGTTTAGATAAATACTTATGTAGTTTTAAAAAAGAGCTACAATAATATCATGGCGCCTCCATTTACGCTGAACACCCACAGAATGCCAACATCAATATATTACACATGAATGAATTTCCACAGGCCCTGCTAGTAAAACCTAATCAAGACAGTTTACATAGAAATGATCCAATGCGTTTTTTCATTGTAGTTTTACACAGTAGTAACTAGTTATAATTAGAACAAGGAGAACAGCATAGGCTTTTCATTGTTTTGACTCTCGAGTGTGTATCCATTGATATCTTATATGCTTTTATATAGAGTGATGTGGTTCTCGATGGATTAACTTTATCTAACTGTGTCGGATATATACTCGAGAGTCAAAACAATCTAAAGAATATGCTGTTGTCATAGCCCTAGTTATAATACATCGGAATAAAACCGAATCAAAACAAGATCGATAAATCGGAAGAGAGTCAAATTAAAACAGTAGATATTATAAGTGGAAATGGTCCAATCACCTTTCCGATAGAGCATTAAACAGTAATAAATAGTTATAAAAAAATCGAAATAGAACCGAATCAAGACATACATTCTTAAATACAAAAATATTCCGAGATCCTTTGCGACGGACATTGAAACAGTAATAAATAGCACCAATAAATCCTTAAAATCATTAAATAATAAAAAGTAAATTTGAAATAACTTTGAAAAATACCCTTAGATTCCACGTTAAGATTAGGTTGAAATTGCACGTATATATATATATATATATATATATATATATATATATATATATATATATATGTATATGTATATATATATATGTTTATATATATATGTTTATATATATATATGTATATATATATATGTGTATATATATATATATATGTATATATATATGTATATATATATGTATATATATGTATATATATGTATATATATATATGTATATATATATATATGTATATATATATGTATATATATATGTATATATATATATGTATATATATATATATGACTACTTCATTTAATCACATAAATTAAAATACTTTATAACTAATATAATTAAATATTTACTTCAACAGTGCTCAATACGTATGTAGAGCTGGGTATTAAGTTATAAAATATAAGCTACGCAGAATATTCCGCGTTTCATCCACGCTACGCATAAGCTTGATGAATCATATATATATATATATATATATATATATAAACAGAGATGTGTGTGTGCCACAGACGATTTCTGATTGGTTAATCCAATAATCACATCTCCTAAAAACTATGGTTCCTACGCTCTTACCTTTACCATAAAATATTATGGCTTTATTTATTGTCCATCTTGGAAGGGTTTTATTTTTCATAACGTGTTATTTACAAATTAAAAAAAATACGAAACTTACACAATCT
>NC_136510.1:27078395-27090895 GCF_053919585.1 Euprymna scolopes
TAATATATATATATAATATATACATAATATATATAATATATAACATATATAATATATAATATATATAATATATTTTTTTATTTTTTTTTATTGCATTTTCATCCCAAACAAGGCACATTGCCACTTTGGTGTAGGGGGCTACTATCAGGGGAAACATCTACTGGGGTACTATGTAGGGATTAGGGCAGCGAGATGTTGGTTCACGTTGCACTTGAACTTATGCATGTCAGTACAGTTGGGGAAGCAGTGACCTGGAATGGAATTCCAAAGTCTAGCAGTTCTGGGGAAGATACAACTGGAGTAGAAAGATCTTTTACATCTAGGGATCCCTACAGTGTGGGGGTGGGATTTTGCAGCTTGTCGGGTCTGTTGAGGGTGTTCACGTCGTGGGGGCACAAGTGCTTGCAGTTCATCAGAGCATTCACCATTATAATACTTGTAAAACAGGCAGAGGGATGCAACGTTTCGACGATGGGACAGAGGCTGAAGCTTAGATGCCAGTTTAGGGCCTATCAGATTTGCGACTCTCTTTTGAACCCTGTCAAGGAGCGAGAGACTAGTAACCGATGCACCAGCCCAAATATGACAGCAATACTCCATACATGGGCGAATAGCGGCCTTATAGAGGTACAGGATACTTTCGGGTGTTAGAAATTTTCTAGCACGGTAGAGAGAGCCCACCTTCTTCGCAGCGGCCCTGGCAATGCTCTCGATGTAAGTGTTCCAACTCATGTTTCCTGTGAACGTTAGGCCAAGGAGCTTGAGAGACGTACTCTCAGATAAAGAGTCGTTGGCCATTGCTATAGGTGGTAGAGAAGGTTTATTGTAATTATTGAATGAAACCAGTTTTGTCTTGGCGGCATTTAACGTGACCATCCATTTTTGTCTCCATTCCACTACTGATTGGAGGTCACCCTCTAGTGCTTCTGCCATTACTTTAGATATATGTTCATTTGTTTTCCTGTCGTGCCTGCTATAGAGTGTGGTGTCATCAGCATATATACCCATCTCAGAGGAAATTTTGTCGGGGAGGTCATTTATGAATATCAGGAACAGCAGAGGTCCAAGGATAGATCCCTGGGGCACCCCCGCATTTATATCATATTGTTTAGATGTACGACCGTCGAGGACAACCTGGATTTTTCTCTTATCTAAGAAGGATTTAATTATGTTAAGTATTCTACCAGTGATACCGTATGATCTAATCTTCCTGAGGAGACCCTCATGCTATACCCTGTCAAAAGCCTTAGATATATCTAGAGCTACCGCTCTGCCCTCTCCCGCTTTGTCCACTGAATGGTATATGCGTTCAGAGATTACAGTGAGGATGTCTGCCGTGGAACGGGCTTGTCTAAATCCATATTGTTGGTCGGTCAGAAGTTTAGCATCTGTAAGGTGCTGGACTAGAGCATGGTTAATTAAGGTCTCAAATATTTTGGCAAAAAGTGGGAGGAGGCTAATAGGGCGATAATTAAATGGGTCAGTTCTTTCGACAGAATTCTTGAATACTGGTACCACAGAAGCAGTTTATATTATATAATATATATAATGTATATATAATATATATATAATATATACACCATATATATAATATATATATAAAACATATATATAATATATATATCATATATATTACATATATAATAATATATTTATAACATATATATAATATATATAACATATATATATAATATATCACATATATATAATATATATAACATATATATAATATATATAATATATATATCATATATATAACATATATATATATATATAATATATCATATATATAACATATATATATAATATATATAACATATATATAATATATATGATATATATATCATATATATAACATATATATAATATATATATCATATATATATAATATATCATATATATAATATATATATCATATATATAACATATATATATAATATATAACGTATATAATATATATAATATATAAAATATATATAATATATATATTATATACATATTATATATATAATATATATAATATATATATTATATACATATTATATATATAATATATATATATTATATACATATTATATATATAATAAATATATAATATATATATTATATATATACTGACATAAATATATGAAGGTTTTTGAAGCATGAAAAACGATGTTACTTACTTTTGTATTTAATATTTTAATTGTTATTTTTATATTTCAAGCGGACCGCCGCTCTTGGTCACAAAAAGCTTTAAAACCCCTCATAACCTTTAAAATCACTATCCTAGAAGCATACGTGATTGTTAACATTATATATATATATATATATATATATATATATATATAAAAGGGGCGAGTACCCGGCGTTTCTCGGGTGTTTGGACGTGTGTTTGTAGGAAGGGAGGACCTTGTTTTGATATTATAAAAAAAAACACGATGTTATAAAGAATTGGTAAAACCAAATCAAAGCAAAACCGCGAACAAATGTAAAAAAAAAGGGAAAAAAAGAAAACCCCCAAAAAGTTACCGCGTAACATGCAAATATGTTTATTTAAATCTAAGTTTTTTTTTTTGTTTTTTTTAATGGAAAAACAAAATTAAAAAAAAAACTTACCGTGTATAATGGAAATATGTTTATTAGATTTTATCTATTTTATTTTTCTTTGTTTCAATGAAAAAGAAAAAAAACAATAAATAAAACCAGAAAACTGACCGTAGTTTTTATTTTTTTTAATGTTGATTTGTTTTGGTTGTTGTCGTTGTTAACTAATTTTAATGTCGTCTGATTCCAATATCGATAGCGTAGTAGTAATTGTGCTAATGAAACTCTCAGAAATGCAATGTATAGAAATAAATAATGAATAAGTAACTAATCCGAAAATAAGAAGTCACCCCCCCTAGTATCACATAGGAATCAGTGCAAACATAATAGAAGTATAAAGACAATAAATAAAATATTAAAGCAACTAATCGGTGCAAGATTCGGAGAACGCTGGCGGCTGACTGTTAAAGTTTCTTGTATAAACTGGAATCCAATGTTAGTTCGTTTCGTTTAAGTAATCCTTCGAATCGCAACCTCCTAACCCCTACAAAAAGAGAAAAATATAAATGGAGGAAAAGAAGGGGGAAAAAAGAAGAAAAAATTTATAAAATGGCACAAGTAACCCACAGGATAACTGGAATGTAAAGTCGCGTTTCACCCGACGGGAAAATGTCAATCCATATTTTTTAAGCAACTAAGAACTCAAACAGGTGTTCCTCGTATATTCCCTTGTGGACGTATTCGCAACGCTGTTAAGTAGTCGCGGGCGGAGTATGAATCGAATAGAGAGAAAAGATTTTACAACTTCGATTGATTCTAACCGATTGTGGCAGTGAATTGTTACCGGGAAAAATATAGAAATGTACGAATATCCAGGAACTGTAGGGGTAGTAGGCCTATAGCACACCCCAGATCCTGTGCTGAAGTGTGGGGACATTACATTTGACTGTAATGTTGTGATTTTTAATCCTATTAAGGTCAAACTCATACGGGAAAAAGTGAGTTCATTTTATTTATATATATATATTATATATATATAATACAATATATATATAATATAATATATATATAATATATATATATAAATATATATATATAAGAAGAAAAGAAGAAGCAGAATGGATAGATAGATAGATAGATAGATGGAAGAAGATAGAAGAAGAAAGAAAGAAAATAGATAGAAGAAAGAAGATAGATAGAAGAAAGAAGAATAGATAGAAGAAGAATAGAAGAAGGAAGAAGAAGAAGAAGAAGAAGAAGAAGAATAGAAAGATAGAATAGATAGATAGAAGATAGAAGATAGATAGATTGAAGAGAAAAATAGAGAAGAAGAGAAGAAGATAGAATAGATAAGAAGAAGAAGATAGAAGATAGAAGAATAGAATAGAGAATATAGAATAGAAAGATAGATAGATAGAGGATAGAATAGAAGAAGAAGAAGAAGAAGAAGAAGAAGAAGAAGAGATATAGCGTTTGTGGAGATTATCTATTATTTTTAGTTAACCTGCAGTGACGAATGAATAATCTGTGTCATTCCTATTTGTATCATCAAGACTACTGTTCTCATCTTGAGTGTCATTTTCACAACGTTTCGGTCGATGTAACTTTCGACCTTCTTCGGGCGTATCTTGTCTTAGGAATATTTCTGTCGAACTTCCGAATTTGAACGGGATTCCGAAAGGACCCTTTATTTACTTCACACGGTTAGCATGTTCTTGTTCGATGACTCGATAAAATCACAAATAGTTTGCAATATATATATATATATATATATAGTTGTGGATTTCTTAGGACATTTATCCAGTCATGGCTGACGGAACAAGTGCATGCTACCCACGTGAAGTGAATAAAAGATTCCGTCCAAATTCCTGAGTTCGACAGAAATATTCCCCGAGTTCGACAAAATACACCTGAAGAAGGTCGGAGGTTACATACAACCGAAACGTTGTGAAAACGACACTCAAGATGAGAACAGTAGTCTTAATTATACGAATATGAAAACCAATCCTCATCTCAAAAATTCAAGAACATAAATCCGTATTGTGTTTATTGCATGATGATTTATGTCTGGTTTCATTGATTTGAAGGAAATTGGAAATAATGTTTTTTTTTAATTTTTTTTATTTGTATTTTTCGGATTACTATTCATACCGACGAAAATAAGGTTCAAATGATTTACCTTCTTCAGGCCCGTTGCAGAAATTGTCTATCACATTCCATATTGAGTCTTGTGGAAACGCGGTATTATTATCGATGGACGTATTATTTTTTATAACTTGAGTAAGCAACTCTGTCATGTGTTGTCTAGCCTCATTAGTTGTTCCTGTTGTCTTTCAACCGAACTCTTCTGGTGTTCAATTGTTGTCTGTCAGCGAAGCGTTTCTGGTGTTCAAATAATTGTTGTTGATGTTTTCAATTTGCAGTTTTAATAATTGTTCCGATGTACTTTGTAAGACGCCCATTTTTTGTATGATGAGTAAAATACTGAATTTACGGAAATGAGCAAAACCGTGTTCAGATTAACCAGGTTTTAGTATTTTTAGAACAACTGAGTGAAAAGGAACAGTAATTCGTTTCCTTCAATAACTTGGCAAATAAACGTTGACTATAGTTTTAACTTCCGAGCGAATGTGTTTCTCATCGAAGAGAAAAATATGTTGCAAGAAAAATTCAATGTTTTTTCAGGGCACAAAAAAATATTGAGCAAAAGGTGGGGAACGAAAACTGCATGTACATTTTTTTTTAGTAAGTCAAAAAACAAAGTTCGCTGACACATTTATTTAATGAATAATTCGCATTTCTCTTTCTTTTGTATTTACGAGTGCATCAAAATGTCGTGACAGTTTCAAGCAAAGAGAAGGGAAAAAATATGACAATTTTCTTACTTTCCCCGAGTTTGTAATTCAAACTTTTATGCCCATGCACTTATTTGGTTTTCGCGAGTTCCAGCTATCTCCTTTTATCAGTGTTCCTTGAACACTTGCTTGGTTTAATTCAGCTTTCCGTCGTGAGTACTTTTAGAATGCTGGGGGTATTTAAATTCTAGTGACCTCTGTGATTTCGAAATCTGACCTCGCCACTGATATAGCCTTGTTAAAGATTGCAAGAAAAATAGAACGCCAAAATAAAGTAACAACGTGTATTACAAAGTATATAATAGGCGGGTTGTTCATCGTAGCTGACAAACGACATAGGTTGGTCCACTGGATACCGACTAACACCTTACGGCTTAGTCTTCCTGTATTTATTAAGATTGGAATAGCCTATAAGTAGGTAACATAAGTTAGTTCTTCTACAACACTTACGACTAAATTTTATCTAGTATTAGGTTAGATCTAGTTGTAAGCGACACTATCCTGGAGATTGAAAGTTCAATCCTCAGTGTGGACGATACAAAAAGTATAATGGCGAATTACTTAAGATGTCTATTTGATTGTGACTGACAGAACGATAGCATGCATGGATAAAATAAATGAAGTCTGTTCAAAATTCCATGGAGATTCCCGAGTCAGACAGAAATATTTATACCTTCGATAGAATGATTCACAACTTCGACAGAAGATTAACAACTTCGACAGAAGATTCCCGAGTGGACATGAAGAAGCCCGGAGGTTACATCGACGGAAATGTTGTGAGTATTACACCCAAGATGAGAACAGTAATCCTAATAATCAAAATAATACAAATTATTAATCATCAAAAATTCAGAAACATCTATATATTAATATCGTAGTAGCTTTAACGTACGTACATATGTGTGTCACGGTTTCCAGATCATGAATTATTCGATCAAGAGATCCTATTTGTTAAAAAGGAGGATAGAAGGTGATAACACACCATGGGTATTTAATTATTAGTATATAGATACGCTAATTTAATGTTCGTAGTATGTTATCACCTCTATCTTCCTTTATAATAAATAAGATCTCCCGATCATCAAAGACGCGATGTGAATAGAAAAAAAAAATAAATAAAAATGATATCACTTTTGGACTGTACGCGAGATTTAAATAAACATTCTTGGTTTCTGGCTAGGATCCTAGCTTGGTCTTCTGGCTAATGATTGTATAGTGATATCGTGGGGATTCCGTTCGTGCCGGGCGTCCATACAATGGACATATATCAAGGACTCCTATAAGGATATTGGAGATAAACTGTAATAACATCATATATTTTGACTCTACATTAATTATGTGAATACGTTGTAACCCGGATATGAGAGACTTTTGTCCGGGCCTTACGACTTTCTTATATCCGGGTTACACTATATTCGGTTTCTTATATCTGGGTTACACATATCCGGTTTCTTATATCCGGGTAAAAATGTACATTAACACAGACGCTAATTTTGGACCAGAGAAAATCTATCTTATATCAGGTTTTCTTATATTTATGTTTCTTATATCCGGGTTACGTTGCACTTTTAACGAAAGGATTACAATACTATCGCTGGGTTTCCATTTAGAATGAACGTCCAGCAGCAATAGCATGTGAAATATGTCACTATGGAATTTCCACAGGTTCAGCTAGTTCGTATATAAATCTTGTTTCAGTTCGATGTACGGCCACTGTATCCGGAATCACTCTTGCACAAAAAAAACATAACAAAATAAAAAAAACGAGCAGTTCTAAAACACAGGTTTTATAACCTTGTTTATATGAACCTACAACATTTTGCATCAAGCCACAAATCCATAAAAAAATATTTGGCAATGACGGAGACATTTATTCCTCGACTCATACCGTCCTCCTAAACACATGGAGTCGCTGTTATAGGAAGATCTTATCTTGATAAAAATCGAATAGAGGAATTGTATCACGAAGTAGTAGTGACGACCCCCTCCCCACACCGTCGATGATCACCAGATCTTAAACCGCTGGAAATTCTTTTTGTTTTGTGGGGAGCAAGGAAGATAAGGTTTATCGCATTAGAACTGGCAACAATAATCAGAACGAAACAATAAACAACAAAATCGTTTTATGAATTATGCTAGCAATTTCATTGGCCCTGCCTTATCAGATGTTCCTTAACCAAAACGGCTATTAACTTGAACGTTCGCAAAACTCCTCATAAGTCAACATCAGTTTTTTTTTAGATTTCAATTATAATGAGTTAGACGTATCTGAGAAAATGATTGCCATAATATACATTCAGAGTGTGCTACTCTTTTGGAACAATATATATATATATATATATATATATATATATATATATATATATATATATATATATATATACTAGCAGGGCCATCCGACGTTGCTCCGTATTGAAGAATAATCAACGAATGTTTCACACTCCCATATTTCTATTGTCATCGAAATCGATGAAATCGCCCATTTTTCAATCAAATCGATTGTTTGCCTGCAATAGTTGGGGAACCATCACGTTGCATCGGAAGGTACCAATTTCTTGGCAGGCACTAATTTTAAGATAGTATTTATATCTCTCTTCCTAACATATATATATATATATATATATATATATATATATATATATATATATATATATATGTGTGTGTGTGTGTGTGTGTGTGTGTGTGTAGCTCTAGGATTGGTGTGGGCGTGTGTAAAAAAGCACACAGATCCTCTAGCGTCATATATAGCTTCTCCCAGTCTAATAATCCCCACGTGCACATCATGAGTTCTTCTACGCTAAAGAGGCTCTGGTGAATAGCGAGCGTTCAGCACCAGAAAACCGGATCCCCACTGCCTTGTGGAATAAGGTTTTTTGAGCGAAAAAGTTATGGGTGAGGTAACCCTGACAGAAACCTCCAGAGGAGCTTAGGCCCTGTTTACTGTGACATTCATGACCCACCGGCGTTTGGACTATGCTCTGGTGCCCAGCTACCTAAGTTTTTGTCACGAGTAAATGAAATCGGGCGGGAGGGGGGATAGAAGGAGCTCCTGCAAGCCTTGATGGAGACAATCCTTCTAGGAGAGGACAACTCTTACGAAAAATCTGCGGTCAAAGCAATTACTAGTCATCTTACAATGGCTTGTCACTGGGTTATTGTTGCTGAGATTAGAGAGTGACACTCATGTCGTACAAGCGCTTGTCACTTTAATACAATGACGTACAGATGTTACTTGAAATCTATCTTTTATCTCTTATCTTTTTATATCTTATCTTTATTTGTTGTTCATTTCTGTTGCGAGTCCTATGGCGATGGGGGAGTGAAAACGTGTACAGATCTGAACAGTTGTCACTGCAGAACTACGAAGACGATAAAGATATTGCTGCTCTATGAGAAATCCGTCTCTCGGGAGAAGATTAAATGGCAGAGATATCATCAGGCTACACTCTCTTCTGGATTGGTAAACCGCAGGGTATCCGTAGAAATGGTGGAGTCGGTTTTGCGATTAAAATATCCTTGATTGATACTATGGAATTTCCTTCCAGTATTAGTGATCGCATCATGAAATTCGTGTTCCTCTCTCACATAACAGATTCATTACTATTCTTTCGGTTTATGCACCAACCCTTCAAGTGAATGAAGATGACATTTGTGTTTCTATGAATCTCTGCGCTCCGTTGTTGCATCTACACCAATTAATGAAAAGCTTGCTATTCTTGGTGATTTCAATGCCCGTGTTGGGAAAGACTATAAGACCTGGAGTGCTCTTGGCCGCTATGATATCAGTACCATGAATGATAATGGCCTTAAGCTACTAGAACTGTGTTTAGAATTTAATCTTGCTATCTGTAACACTTTTTTTCGCCGTAAACTGAAGCACAAAGCTACTTGGATACATCCACCTTCAAAGCATGGTCACCTAATTGACTTCATTATAACTCGAAACCGTGACCTTCGAGATGCATATACTGTTGGTGTCGTGCGCAGTGCTGAATGTGACACCGATCACAAGTTTTTGAAAGGAAAGTTTAATCTACGAATCCATAAAAAAGTTCGTCATAGTGGCGTTAAGGTGCCTAGCCGTATTGAGGTTGCCAAGTTAAAGTTGCCTGAAGTCCAAAAGAGTATGGCGGAAAAGCTTGATAATCTTACATTTGATGGTACATGTATGAATTTTAAGACACAAGCTACTACAGCTGGTGCTGAAGTTCTTGGCTTCAAGAGGGATAAGAACAAGGACTGGTTTGCCGACAACAATCTTGAAATTAATCAGTTGCTGATGAATAAACAGACAATTTATGAATCTTTACTTCGTGAAGATCATTCTGATCATACAACTAATTTGCGACAATACAAAGAGGTCAAAGACACATTGCAACGTGAGCTAAGAAAAATGAGAAACCAATGGTGGATGAATATAACAGAACAGATTCAAAAGGCGTTTGACACAAAAAATTTGAAGGAATTTTATGGACTCCTGCGCCAAGTATTTTGTCCTCCTACCTCTTCAATATCTCCCCTGATGTCGAAAGATGGTTCTGTTGTCATTAAGGATCCAGAAAATATCTTGAAAAGATGGCAAGAGCACTTTACTGATGTGTTTCACAATCCCTCAGCAGTAGATGCTGATGCAATTGATAGCTTACTATAATGTGATATCATATTCAGAATGGATCGTTTGCCTAGTCTGGATGAGGTGCAGTTGGCTACAGCACACGTCACCTGGTTTGGATGGTGTTCCGGTGGAACTTCCTAAGATTAGAGGTGTGAATATTGCTAATGCTATTCTTGGTTTTGTTGAGGAAATCTGGGAAGGTGCTCCTGTTCCACAGGATTGGATTGATGGTGTCTTGATAACCATGTTTAAAGGAAAGGGACAGAAGAATTTTTGTGACAACTACCGTAGGATCACGCTTTTGAAAGTTGCTGGAAAAGTTCTCGCACGACTTCTATTACATAGGTTACTAGAGGATGTTTGTCCTAATGCTGTTCCAGAGTCACAAAGTGGCTTTAGGTCTGGCAGAGAGATTATGGATATGATTTTTTCAGCTCGGCAAGTTCAGGAGAAATGTATTGAACAACAATTGCTGCTTTATCAAGTGTTTGTGGATCTGACCAAAGCACTTGACACCATCAACAAGGATGCTTTCTGGTTAATCTTAGAGAAAGTAGGGTATCCTCCAACCTTTGTTAGAATATTCAAGGAACTGTACAGGAAAATGAAAGCCCGAGTCTCGTTTAACGGAAAATTGTCTGATGAAATACCAGTTGACAATGGTGTCAAACAAGGTGATATTCCTGGCCCTACTCTTTTCTCTATATATTTTGCTGCTCTACTTGCCCATGCGTTTCGAGATTGCGATAGGGGTGTCATGTTAAAGTTTCGAACCACAGGTTGCATTTTTAATCTTAGAAGATTTAATGCCAGAACCAAACTGCATCATGTCTTGGTCAAGAAGTTACTGTATGCAGATGATGCTGTTTTTTTTTGTTGTTTTGTCGCACACTGAGACTGATATGCATCATATAATGGATAGCTTTGCGGACTCCTGCACTGCCTGTGGTTTGAGGATCAGTCTGTCTAAAATATAGGTGATGTTCACTCTTGCACCGGGCCAGTCATACGTGGAGCCGAACATCATCAAAAAACGGCCGTGTAGCTGAAACAATAATGTAACTTAACAGAAAGATACTGTAATAAAAAATAAAACGTATATATATATATATATATATATATATATATATATATATATATATATATATATTCTTTATTCGTTTTTATACAAGCAGTAGTGTGGGACAAAAAAAAATAATGAATATACCTACTTTACTTTTTTTTATTTAATTTTGTTCCTTTGAAGATTGTAATACTGGGTATGGGGCAGCCAAACCAGCTGCCGACATTGCCCTGCTTTTTATTGAAACCAATACTTGTATTTTTAATTTTTGATTTGAAATTATGTATTTTCAAATAAGGTTTCGTTATAATACCCTTACTTAAAATATCATTTGTAAGAGCGTATTCCCCCTATCTAATCGTTTAAATGACAATCGTTACAAAACAATAATGTCTTCTCTTCAGAACGCTGAATACAAGATGCAAAAAAAAGCAAATTCGCACGATTTCCTTATTTCAATTCAGGCTAGGCTGAAAGCTGCTGAAACCGCTTGCGATATCAACGAAGGGTTTGGCCCAGGAGCCACTAGTGAACGCACAGCACCATGGTGGTTCAAGAAATTTCATGGCGGTGACGGAATTAGTGGTCGGCCATCGGAGGTTGACAACGATCACTGGAAAGCTTTAGTCGAAACCAATCGAGGCACAACTGTTTCAGAACTTGCTTCTGAATTAGACGTAACATACGATGATTTTTAAGCAATTGAATGAGATTAGAAATAGAAAAAAAAAAAAAAAAAAACTGCATCACGAATTGAACGACAACCAAAATAATCGCCGTTATGAAGATGAAAGAAATGCGTAACTCTGGATGAATTTTATGTTGAGTAAGACTAATAACTGTGGCAAGTTTCGTTGCTCTACTGTTATATCCGATAGTGAGGCTCCCGCTTGCGGGTTTTGGGGAGTGTGGAGCCACCCTTTAATTGTCATTGCTCCCAGGTCCACTCTGACTCGAAGTGGTAGTACCTGTTAGGGTCCCAACTATGGGTTAAATAGAAACCGACTTGAAAAAAAATATTCTATCAAAAAATTCTTCAAAATCACTGGATTTGGCATTAAATACCCTGAAAAGGGTTGATATGCCGTAAAACAAAAACAACCAAACAAATCTACTGCTATAAGAAGTGGGCCAACGTGCATTACTTATTGAACGCCCTTCTTAGTTACTGTTATACACACTAGAGCAAAAAGATATGTATGGGAGAGATGGGTTACTTGTTCAGTTAATTATCAATTACGACTAATTAGGACAATTGAAACACATCTTCAAACATGACTCTATCCTAAATCCAAGGTCTACTTTTTGCATTTTATGTTATTTCTATTGTATAAAATTAATATGTATACATATTTGCATGTTTAATTATAGACGGCATAATTACGGTTACAGGCACGTTACGATAGTATCACCTAAGTTAAGCAATGCTGAGCCTGGTTAG
>NC_136510.1:27095895-27130895 GCF_053919585.1 Euprymna scolopes
TAATTCCGTGCTATTCAATAATGTTTGTCTAAATGAGAACATACTGCCTAAATATACACTATATATATATATATATATATATATATATATATATATATATATATATATAATTATTTTTTATGCCTAGAGATACTAGTGTTTCATCTTTTCGGGAATCATCAGAGCAGGGAGTCACGATTACCGCCGGTCCGGAGATTCGAACTCGGCCACAAAGCGATCTCTGACTTTATCAGCAAGGAACAAATATACTTAAAATTAAAATTTATATAAATCGTAAACGTCATTCAATAAAGCCAGAGTGATTATGTGATTTTATAATCAAGATCTGCGCACGTGGGCTTAAGTGGTCGACTTATTTCATCTCAACGTAAAGTACTTGACAATAAGAAACGATTTCTTAAAGGGGCAGATATAATTATTACTATAATTATTTTTAATTTAATTTTAATTATATATATATGTATATATATGCATATATATATATATATATATATTTATATATATACTAGCAAAAGTACCCGTCGTTAACTGGGTTAAAAAAACAGCCTACAGAAAATGGACTCTGATTTATGAAAGTATGATAGGTTATGAAAAGGAAGGGTTGTAAAGAGATAGCTTCGAATTTGGAGGTATCAAAACCAAAGCAAAATATGATGAAAGTAAAAATAAAATAGATAAACCCCATAATTTATTATACCATACCTATTCACACTGAAACACTTATCACAATATTCTGTGGATCTATATTAAAACAACCTTGTTAAACTTTGTGACATATTTCCATTCTTTGGAGATCAGGTGCGAACGAACACCCCATAATTTTATTATACCATATTTCTTCAAACTAAAACATAATTATCAAAGTATACTTACGCAGATAGATATGTAAACGTTTTTTTTTTTTAATTTTTAAATTTTTTATTCCCATACTACTTTGTGGACCAGGCGCGAACGCAGACCTCACAATTTTAATGAACCATCGTTCTACCAGATCAAACATACCCATTCCTGTGTCTCGATACATCTTCTATCATTATATGTAATCAGTTTTTTAAAATAGTCAACCATATAGGAGCCTATTCGTGACCAGACACACACACACACACAAACACAAACATTCAGCCTTATATATATTATATATATATATATATATATATATGATATTAATATAAATTTAATGGAAAATAAAGGATTAACTACATCCCGATGTATGAGATAAAATAAAAAATGGAAGATCCAAATCCTCAAGGGTCCATTTAAACGTTTCACCAACTGTTATGGAGCTTTATCAAGATTAAAGTTGAAAAAATGAAAAAAAGACGTTTTTTGTCACTTTTTCAATTTTCAGATATGACAGAAAATAATAGACACTAAGATAAATATTTTTCTTAAGATTAATATATGCTTATTTATATTTACAGATAAGACTAGTGATGAAATAACTTAAAGCGCCTCATCACAATTGCATCTAACAACATTGAAGCATGCCACGAACCATGGATCATCAGACCTATCTGAATTTCTGCGAGGACGAATCGTGGGTCAACATGAACGTGATGAAATCTTTCAAAACTCTTTTTCTACTGTTAATAGGGTGACTATAAAATAAACAGGAGATGACAAAAAGTGCACAAAACCTAATCTAGGTCTCCCCAGGCTATCTGGAAAAAAAAAATTGCGTCTTGTGAAAAGAAATGTTGAATAGGATCCTCGGTGCAAAGCTTTTAACAATGCAACACAAGCTGGTGTCAGACCCAGAACAACTGTTAGGTGCCTTCACAAGCTGGGCTACTACGGTAATGCTGTGAGAAGGAAACCTTTTCTTCATCTTGCCAATATAAAGACCATAAAGATTGCGCTCGTCAGATGGTAGAGAGATATATGACCTTTTGCACCAATGTCATTTTCCCTGACGAGTCATGATTTGAATTATTTCCCGACAGTGGAAAAGTATGGATATGGATCCTCTCTCAGCAAGATTTTGACTTTTAAAAACCTGAAGCTAACGCTGAAATATAAGAGGTTCTCGCTCATGGTATGGAGTGCAATTTGGAGTGATGGTCGCTAAGTCCTGGTAGAGTGCGAAAAAAACATCAATTCTGCTAAATATGTTTCAATATTATATGAAGGACTTCTACCAATATTCTCAAATGGAAAAATTAACCGTTAACTTCTTATTTATGGGAGACAAGACTCCTTATCACTCTGCTAGAGCGACATAACATAAATGGGATTACATAACTTCCATGGCCAAGTTACTCCCCGGATATGAACCCAATTGAAAATCATTGGAGCATATTAGACCGGAACCTTCGTAAAAAAGAGAAAGCCATCTTATAAGCCTGAAGTGTTAGCACTCCATTCGTCTCTTGAACAATGCTTATAAGGGTTCTAGCATTACAAAAACAAAGGGAATGTCAACCAAGTATTGGTAATTAAATTTGTGACGATTTGTTTTTGATTTTGTTCTATAAATTATATGTTTATTGAAATTAACTGTTTCTATGGATGCCTATTCTGTATATACAGGGTGAACCAAAAAAACCGGCCCCACCTCTAATTAGGCCCCGTTTCTTAGTGTTTTGTCCGAATGAAATAAAACTTTAGTCATAACTAGTTTATTATAACTAAAACATCACATCAAAACACTAGGTTCTTTTGGCTTCTTTTCTCCGTTGACTGTAAAATGCTCAGAAAAACAATTGAATGTCCTCTGTTTTTTTTTGGGGGGGGTCACCCTATATATATATATATATATATATATATATATATATATATATATGTGTGTGTGTTTGTTTATATATATATATATATGTTTGTATATATATATATATATATATATATATATATATATATATATATATATGTTTGTGTGATTGAATAAAGAGGCATTTTTTCATTTCAATATTGAAGAACCAAGCTAAAAGTTTCTATTGTGTTTAGCTTAAATCATACGTTCCTTTTATTTGCCCTTTTATCCTCTCTACTATTTTTTTTTTTACTAATTCTACCTTTTTATTGTCAAATAGACTGTATACGTCTGGTAGAGGGTTTATTTTGAAAATCAGCTTTATTATCTTTGAGTAAGATATATGCTTCTTTGTTTCGTAAATTTTCTATACTATCACTAATTTGTAGTTTATTTGTTATGGTTTTTCTGTCAGAGTTTATTATTTCAACTAAGTTCATGTCCGACTTTTTGTAAGTTTATTCTATCATATGTAGTATTCAGAATTCTGGTAGTTTTACTAATATGTATTTGAGTCGTGAATTTTATTCACAAGTTTTTAAAGTTTTATTTGGAATTATTTTGTTTATGGAAAGTAATACCCTTAGTTATTTTCATTAGACCATTTTGATATACACCGAGTTGTTCAACTCGAAGAGCACTTACTAGGTTTTTAATTCCGAAGTTAATCTTTTGAAATGTTAATCGTAGATTGCTCAAGAAAAAATGTGATGGGTGTGTGCTTTCTGAAAACGTTTAGAACACATGAATATTTTGATAAAAATTCAATAAAAATATTTATCATAATATTGTTCATAGTCTCCAATACCATAGGATACCAATTTACGATAATTAATAATAGGCTGTCAGTTTAATGCGTAATACAAAGTTCCGTCTGTTTGGGTCGATGGACATTGTTATAGCAATCTACTAGAACAATTTTTTTTTCTGAATAATCGAATCTGAAATCATTGAAATCTATCAATTGTTTATTTTGCTATTGTTATTTGGTGTTGTTTTTATTGGCGATTGAAGACATTTTACACGAAGTTTCGATAGTGTATGTATCTTGCGACAATATATGGCGCGGATGCTTTTTATTCTTGTTTACTGTCTGCATTTGTTCAAGCATGGGTTGAATTCACCTATAAATACGCGTTAACTTCTACTTTCTTCAGAATTCACATTAAATCACAAATCAAGAACAGATTCAATGGGATTTGAACTCGCCAAAAAAAACTATATTTATAAAACAAATTTTAATCTCAAGTCATTCGTCGGAAAACGTATTTGCTTGCAAGTGAGTCAATCTCTTCAACCACTCTATTTGTTTTGCTTCCAAGAATTGACTCTAGCCCTTATATTATTTTAGGAATCATCAGTTGCTTACCGATGAACACTGTTTTGGAGATTTGAAAACAAAACAATATATTAAATCACAAACTCCTAACAGTGTTGATCAATAATAATAATAATAATAATAATAATAATAATAATAATAATAATAATAATAATAATAATAATTTGGCAAACCTAGTCATGCTATTAAAATAATGCCATCTTTACCTGTGTTATTTGCCTCTACTCCAAAAAAAAAAAGTGTTTGTTATTTAAAAACTGCCGTGTTTTATGAGATTTGAACGAATCGATTATACTTTTATTATCCCACTTTTTTTTGGTGGCGATCATAACTTCCTGCATTTATGATTCCAGAATGATGAAACACTAGAGCATGTAGGTATTAAAAATAATTATTTAAAATTATTTCCACCCACTTTAAGAAGGAAGTTTCTTAACAGTTGAGCATTTTCTGTTGAAATGTAAAAATAGGCCGTTTGGCCTACGAGCAAGATCACGACACTTTAGTCGGTTGATCAGTGTAGACCGTTCTTGTATAACGTTTATGCATTTATAAATGTTCAATTTTATTTGAATATCGTTATGGGTGACGATGGCCCTGTGTTTTTTTTTCTTTTCTAAATGAAAACAGAGATAGCTTCGTCACTGGGTACGAATCTCACGACCAGCGGCAATCATAACTTCCTGCACTGATGATTCTGGAAGGATGAAACACTAGTGTCTGTGGGTATTAAAAATCGCTATATATATATATATATATATATATATATATATATATATATATATATATATATATATATATATATATATAATGCTCCCTATCTTAAGTTGAGCATTTGGGAAGTGATATAAAAATTACCATTAGCGTATGATGCTCTTTGAGTAAACAAATTGAGTTAGATACTTTGGACAGTGTCAAACCATTGTTAATGCATAGCAACAGCCCTATAGCGCAACGGTTAGAAGCTGTGTCGTTTGGGCGATCGGGTTTCGGTCCTGGCTTGAGGAAGTTTCTTGTTTAGCCGCACTGATGAGTTGTGAAACAGCGAAACAGTACTGTATGTGGATGACTATATATATATATATATATATATATATATATATATATATATATATATATACACGTGTTAGTGCGTGCGTAAGTTAAGGCTGATGATTACGTAATGCGTTTGGTATAAGGTTACTAGTCCAGAGCGCATTCTAGTCCTTCCGCAGAAGAAGTTGCGAGTGGAAATCAATGCTATTCTAACAAAATACTTGAGCCGTTGCTTAAAACAGAAACACTTTCAATCTCTTTGACAAACCTGATTGATTTACCTAGCAAATGATACGTGGATAACGGTAGACGACAGAGTATCCAATCCATAAATGAGTAACGTACTTAAAGTCCGCAAAAAAAAAACAACAAAAATTGAAGAGATATTTATTCATGACATCTGTGTGATTCACGAACGAACCAAACACCATCCGTGATGTAAAATATTTCCATGTCCTGTTTATCGTATCTTACTCGACTTAGTACGGCACAATCATGGTGACACATCGTGTAACGCAGTACACGTTGTCACACGCGTTACCATGTAGACATTCGGGACGCAACACGTTGTCGCAAAATAGACAAAGAATAGGTGTCCAGGTTTTAAGAAAATACCTTCATTCCCCATTCCCCGCCACCCGTGACTTCTCGTTACGGCTGTGACGTCAACCACGTCTTTAACGTGACTCTCTGGTCTGTACACACGTTTATTTTTTAATAGTTTTTTTTCTTTCTCCTTACCGCAATGTCACTCTACACACTGCTCGGCATTTGCATACAGCCGCCATACGCACGTCTTCACTCTGTTACAAGCGGTTCTCTTTAGATCACTGAAGTTAAGCAATGTTGAGCCTGCTAAGTACCAGATGGGTGATTATTTGGGAATACTAGGCGCTGTATGTAGGAGGATATTGACACCTCTTTGCAAGAACTGCAAAAACCAAATGTCGTCATCTTCCCTGACCGGGATATGCAAGTGACTGCGGAGCGCCTGTGAACATGATATTCCCATGAAACTTCCTTCTTAGAGGGAAGATGGTTCAAGCCACATTGGGTGAATGGCACTACCACACTACGATATATTTTCTTGATTTGTACAGACACTATCAAATGTTTCAAATCCTCTCTTTGTATATCTAAAACTAAACAGAGCTTCCATGAACAGAGTTTCTTTCCAGCAACTATCTATCTTGTAGTTAGCTGGGAAACAGACCCGCGGTCTTATGTTTCATCTGTCAGTAAAACACAAGACCGCGGTTCTGCTTCCCAGCTAACTACAATACAGTCGTTTTCAAGTCCAAAGTAAACAAATCTTTGAGCAGTCATCTTAAATTATCAATTTCAACTATCGTGATCAAGCATCACGGTGTTGTCGCACAGTCTACATGATAAAATTATTAACTTTTATTCTTGAGTGGTCTTCTGGCCTTGCTAAACGGTGACTTTTGATTTATAATAACCATCACCCTTTTCTACCCGCTTATTATTCTCGTGTACTCTTCTTTTTCATTCTTTCATTCCTTCATCCTTATTTTTAATTCTCCCTACTTTTTTTATCCTGGCCCTTTTTTTTACTTGGTGTTTCTTTGTATTTCTCCTTTTTCTTTTTCCTATCCCTTCTTAATTTTCACCCCCCCCCGCTCCCTTTTTCTCCTGTTCTTTTTTCTTCATCTTTTTATTTTATTTTCTTCATCTTTTTATTTTCTACCCCCCCCCTCCTGTTTGAAACTTATTTTTTCTGAATCTTTTTTTTCCTTTTTCGGCTCAGTAGTTCTGTTTTTTTTTCTTTTCTTTTCTTTTTTTTAGACATAGATCAAAAAATGCTTCTCCACACTTCCGCTCCCTCCTCACCCCCATTATCGATCCCTTTGCTCGAGTCAGGATCAATTTACCGACGACAACCATCAAAGAATGTTCTGGATTATTGATTAGTTTTTTTCCCGCTAGTCAATGTCCACCTTAGAAGTTGTCGCGCTAAAACAGATCCGCTTATAGAACGACCATACATCATCTTTTTGTTTTTCTTTTTTTCTTCTTCCTCTTCCTCTTCTACTTCTTGATCGTATGATTCATTTTCTTTTACTCCTTCTTTTTTTTCTTCTCTTTCTCCTACTTTCTTCTCTTTCTTCTTTTCCATTCTCTTGCTTCCTCTTTCTTCTTTTTAAAATATATTTCTTTTTCTTTTCATCAGATTAAATTTTTATTGTTCTCGTTTTTGTTGCTTTTTCGACCCTTCAATATTCTTTCGTGTTGCTGTTCTTTTTCGTCTTCTTTTTCTTCTTCATCTCCTTATTAGTCATCTTTTTGTTTTTACCTTTTAATTTACTTTTTATTGTTATTATTGCTGTTATTGTTATTGCTATTGTTGTTAATAAATAATAATAATAATAATAATAATAATAATAATAAAATATTAACTATAATAATAATAATTATTATGTTAATAATAACTATAATAATAACTATAATAACAATAATAACTATAATATTAACAACAACAATAATAATGATAACTATAATAATAATATAATGATCATAATAATTACAATAACAGTAATAATAACTCTACTAAGTATAACAATAACAATAACTATGATAATAACCATAATAATAACGATAATAATATTAATAATTATAATAATGGCTATAATATTAGTGTTAGTATTGTTGTTATTTTTATTATTTTCTTAAATTTTTGTATTGTTTTTCTACTTCTATCTTTCTTTTTTTATTTTTCTTAGTTTTGTTTTATTGTTGTCAATTTTTTCTCCATTTTATTAATTTATCTCTTTCGTCGTCTTTTTCTGTTTCTTCTACTTCGTTTTCTTTTATTTCTCTTTCTTCTTCTTCTTCATCTGCTTTCTTCCATTTCCTTTGCTACTTTACTCTCTCTCTCACACAAACGTACTATATATATATATATATATATATATATATATATATATATATATATATATATATATATTGAAATTTCTATTTACAACATTGCAATTTTTTTTACGGCAAAAACTCTTACGACCTGCGAAAATCTATGCCACATTCTTTTTTCACAAATTTTATTAATCAATCTGTGCCTGTGTAGATGTGCGTAAAACTCACTTACTCATGGTTGTCCTTTGAAACCGAAAATTTAAATAAATATCTAATCTGTTTACGTCTAAAACCTTCTGCAATACACGCAAGCGCATATATATATATATATATATATATATATATATATATATATATATATATATATATATGGAAATTTATGAATATATATATATATAACTATTTTTCTTATATTATTTTATTATTATTGTATATTTATATATATATATATATATTATGTATATTTATACTTTTTTTGTAATTATATATATCAATATGAATATATTTATGATAGTTACACATAAAATGGTGTAAATGCATAATTATAATTCGATCTCTCTTCTCATAAAATTATCAAAACACAAGTACCATCCAGAATATGAATGTAAACAGGTTTAGCCAATGTCTGTTCTTCTTCTTCTTCTTCTTCTTCTTCTTCTTCTTATTATTATTATTATTATTATTATAATGACTATTATTATTATTTTAATCAATAGCATTGTCATTGTCATTATTATTATTATTATTATTATTATTATTATTATTATAATGACTATTATTATTATCATCATTATTATTATTTTAATCAATAGCGTTGTCATTATTATTATTATTATTATTATTATTATTATTATTATTATTATTATTATTATTATTGGCTCGCATGGAGCTTTCACACACGTCAACAAACGATCTGATTGGAGACCTGTGGTATTCTCTGGAAGCTGAGTGACAGCAAGTCTCCCCAGACGTCCAGCTCTTTCCATTTCCTTCGATAGCATTTGCAAATAAATTTGTATTATCGCAACAGCCTCTTACCATTGATTTCTAGCTGGCAGTGGCCATTGGTTTATACTGGAATTTGAGTGGCACTAAGCCTCCTCAAGATCCCAGTTCTCTTCACACTTGTCCAGCGGAGGTTTGGCCAGTGCTCTCTCCTCAGTCTTTCCATCATCCTTAACCCTTCTCAGCTCTTTGGTATCACTTTTCTATTGGAGGAACGATGTTGAAACAATGGAGGGGATACATGACGGGGGTGTAGAACATGTAGTTCTGCAGCTTCAGTATTCTTCATTCCCTGTAACGCTTATTCGTTATATTGTCTTGTGTCATTCTCCGCATTCAAGGGTTTTCCTTAATATTTCAACCGTTTTCATTATCGTTAGTCGTTGTATTTTTGCAGCTATTCCTCTGATTCCAATTTCTGCTATTCTTGCTTCCAGGTTTTTCGGAATTGTTCCTAGTGCTCCTACTATTATCGGTACTATTTTGTATTTCTTCATCATCCAAATCCCTTTTAACTCTCTGGCTAGTTCTGTGTATTTGCTTCGTTTCTCCTTTTTTTCATGCTTATCCTGTGGTCAGCAGGGACAGCAAAGTCTACGATTTTACAGGATTTCTCTTTCTTGTTAATTATTACGACATTTGGTCTTCTTGCTTGGATGGGTTTGTCCGTTTGTATGTCCATGTCCCATAGGATTTTGTGGTTCTCGTTTTCGAGTGCTATTGCAGGTTTATGCTTGTACCATTTATCTGTACGCTCAAAATGCAGCCGTTTGCACAATTCCCAGTGCACCGCCCTCCCCACTTGGTCATGCCTCTTTTTGTATTCCTTTTGGGCCAGTTTGCTGCATTAACTTACTATATGGTTTATCGCTTTGTCTCTTTGTCCACAGAGACTGCATTTGCTGTTTTCTTGTGTTTTATCGACCCTTGCTTTGATATGGTTGGTTCTTATCGAGTTATCTTGTGCTACAGTTATTAGAGATTCAGTTTCTCGGTTTATATGTCCTTTTCGCATCCATGTCCAGGTGTTTTCGTTATTCTCATCTTTTGTCATTCTAATGAATCTTCCGTGGAGTTATTTCTCTTCCCATTTCTCTTTTCTCGTTTTTTCTTTAGTCTCTCTGTTTTCTGTTTTGTTGATTTTCTCCGTGTCTCTCGCTGCCATAATTATCCTTTCAGTGTTTTGCATTATGTATTTTTCTAGTTCTTTTTTGTGTCCTTCACACAGTCTTCCATAGAGATCAGTCCTTTCCCGCCGTCTTTCCTTTTCACGTAGAGTCTATCAATATCGTACTTTGGGTGTAGTGCATTATGCATGGTCATGAGTTATTATTATTATTATTATTATTATTATTATTATTATCTCCATGTATGATAGAATGGTAATTATCGATACTATAGGGAAATACGTACATATCGTCGCCCTCGTATAAACATTATAATTTGTCCTAACTCTCTTAGATACATAATCTCACATATGTAGTAGCAAATTTCTCTCTTTAAATTTATTCCTTTCACAAAACCGTAAACCACCATGTCTTTTTTGTAAAGGCATACTTAGCCCCATGCCATCGGTAAATTATTCGACATTCTAAATGCTCTAAATTCATTTATATTACGTTGACCTAACACGAGAAAATAACGAACGCTCCCGTTTAATTCTTAGTTTACCAGAATGATGGAATAATCGACAATCACTAGTTGGACAAACACTTTAACTTTAAAACCAGTGGTTCTTCATATTAGACATTTGTGTTTACGAATAGGGGAAACCCCCTTTTACTGTGCCTTTTTCCAATACGTTCACCAAAGGAAACCAACTTCTTACAGATCGTATTGTACTTTCCGAGTATATTTTTATTTTTTCAAGATAAAATAATTCTTCACATCAGAAGACTAGGTTTCAAATTATTCACGCAAAAATAATTTCACACATCGAGCATTTCTCTTAAACATTCACGTAATGACATATACGGAAGCCCAGAACATCAAAATTCAATGTTTTTCTCTTTGTGTATTCCACAATTCATCGACCGTTCATTCACGATTTTTATTGCTTCTTGCTGTTCGTAAAAAGCAGCTTCTGCATCGCTTACCTACTATTACTGTTATTGTTATTACTTTCTTGTAATTATTATTCGTTTATTATCAATTATTATACTTCTATTGTTTTTTTTTACACAGGCATCACCACATTATCAAGGCGGAGAGACCACTCGAGGATAAGGGTTAAAGGGTTTACAGTGGAAATTGGACAATATAATAATCAATTCGGTAAATTTGTTAACTTATATGGAACGTCTAATCAAGAACTTATTTACGTTAGACTTGAAAACAACCATATTGTAGTCAGCCGGAAAGCAGGAAAACGGAAGACAATTCCACAGGCGTGCAGTTCTAAGAAAGAAGCATTGTTCATGGAATCTACGTTTAGGTTGAGGTACAGATAAAGAGTGGGGGGAATTATTGATAGTGTTTTCAGCTAAACGAGTTTTTCTTGTGAAAGTTTGGAGAGGGGGGACCATAGATTGAAGCTCAGTCGAACACTTTCCATGAAAATAACGATACATCAAAGACAAACTCGCAACATCTCTTCTGTGAGATAGTGGTTGCAGGGAAGAGAAAAGGGCATCTCCTACGAGGCTACGAAGTCTATTTTGAACTCTATCAAGGCAGAAGTCCTTTCTAGTAGCTCCTGGCCAGATGTGGCAACAGTATTCCATCCTTGGACGTACCTAGCTCTTATATAAATAGAGAATTGCATCAGCAGTGAGATATCTACTGGATCGATAAAAAGATCCCACCATTTTTCCAGCGGCCTTGGCAACAGATTTGATGTACGTGTTCCATTTAAGATCAGGAGTAAAGGTCAAGCCCAGAAGCTTGTCAAAACTGGATGCCTCCTGAAGACGAGAGCCATTCATTTCAATGGATGCTAGATGTGGATCAGAGTGTTGATGATGTAAAGAGAGAAGCTTGGTTTTAGATGCATTAAAAGTAACCAACAACTCATTTCCCCATTGTACTACGTGCTCAAGATCAGAGGAGGAGAATCGGAGAGAACTTGGTCGTTTACTGTCTTAGATATACTGTACTATATACTATTACTGTCATAGATGGTAGTGTCATCAGCATAAATGTCTACGAATGATGTAAGGATGTGATTTGGAAGATCATTAATGTAGATCAGGAAAAGAGTTGGGCCCAGGATGGACGCCTGAGGGACTCCAGCATTAATACTGTGAGCTTCTGATTTTTTCCCATCAACTACTACTCTTATGAACCTATCAGAGAGAAATGATTTAATAATTGAGAAGATATTTCCAGCTATACTATAGCTAGAGATCTTGTGAAGTAAATCTTTATGCCATACCCTTTCAAATACATTTGATATCTCAAGAGCAATTGCCCTAGAAAGGTTGCCTCCGTCGAGAGATTTGCTAATCCTATGAGATATAACTGTAAGCACATCTGCTGTAGATCAAGCAGAACGGAAACAATATTGAGTGTCACTAAGAAGGTTATTTTTGTTGAGATGGTAGATTAATTCTGTATTTAACACAGATTTCAGCAACTTACTCATGACGCACAGCAGACTTATTGGCCTGTACTGAGAGGGAGATGAGCGATCACCTGAATTTTTAAATACAGGGCATACTGATTAGATTTTCCAGGGTGATGGGAAGCTATTCTCCTTAAGACAATGTTTAAAAAGTTTTGTAAGTATGGGCGCTAGTTGAAGTTTTTTAAGTACTATAATTGAAATAACGTCAGGGCCAGGTGCTTTACTGGAATCAAGGTTTTTGGCAACATTACGTACAGATATATGTATATCACATAGCGTGTTTTCTGATACAGGAGGAAATATTGAGGGTTGGCGGCCATTGTCACAAAGGGTAGAATTAGCTGCAAAGTTCTTGGCAAAGAGTTTAGCGTTGGCTTATGCTGACGAGATTACCTCAGGTCCATTGATGATAGTTGGGATAGAGCACACGCTTCTGTTCAGGATTCTGTTTGCTATTTGCCAAAACTGGTGGGAACCAAGTCGCTGCTCAGCTACTTTGGACTTGACGGACTGAGCATACAGCTCTCTTGCGTTCTTTATTACTTTCTTACAATGGTTGCTGGAAGTTCTGAAAGCAGCTTTACTTTCCATACATCTATTACGTTGGAAACAGTGGAAAAAGCGATTTCGATGCGCAATGGCAGCAGCAAATTCTGGAGAGAACCATTGCTGGCTGTTAGGTTTTTGCTGGAACTTTTTCGAGAGTATGAAACGGTCTATACCAACAATTAACCATTCCGTCAGGTCTGATTCTATAGAGGACACATCCTTTTTAAACATGGAACGCAAAGGTAGATCCGATATAAATGTACGGAAGCTATCCCAGTCAGCCTTAGTGTATCGATATACTGTATGATGGAGAGGTACGTCTGGGGACATATTACATTCCATTTTTATCTTAATTGATACAACAGAGTGGTCGGAAGATCCAAGAGGAGACAGAACAGAAACTGAACATAGTTCAGGGCAAGTTGCGAGAAAAAGGTTTAGTAGACTCGCATACTGGCCGTCATTGTCGAGCACACGGGTGGGTTCGTGAACAATCTGAATGAGGTCATAAGCAATGGAGAAATCATGACAGAATCTCCGCTCATCATCGGCCTTGTGTGAGTGGGTCAACCATTCCACATATGTGAATGTTAGCTGAAGGATAAACAGATAGGACTTGGTCAATTTTCTCAGATATGCTTTTAAAGATAGTAACTCTGCTGTTGTGGGGGCGATAGAGAGTAAATATAAATGCAGTAGTGTGAGCTAATGCAACCCGGAAGCACATATAGAGTAAGTTAGGATCTTCTCTGGAGATGTCCCTACCACATAGAAAGCCATCTTTAATATAGCCACATATTCCATGCCCATGGCGATCTTGGGGGTCAGATTTAGAAGTATCTTTTAATTGCGAACACTTATAGGGAAATAGCTTGCCCAATGCCAGTTTCACTTAAAAATAAAAGGTCTGGTTTAGTCTCCTGTAATTGGGTTTCAACCTCTGGAAGATTAGAACGTAGACCCCTGATGTTGGAGAAGGAGACATGGTAGTGGGGTGTCTACGCTGGAAGTTGGAGAATCGGGTTTAATCGTGTATTTTTTCTTGAAACTTGTCATGATGGAATTTTGGAATTTGTGGACTAGGTCGTCAGATTTGCTTAGAGCAGGACAGAGAGGGGAAACTAAGAGAGAAAAAGAAACGAAGAATTTTTTTGTAGAACATGATAAGGTAAAGCCGTAACAATTACCCACTAATATGGCATCGAGAGGCCCCACCAGAAGCTACTGCATGGTCCAGAATCCATTCACCAAATGGCAATACAGCAGCCCCAGTACTTTGCACCTGCTGATAGGACAGCCTCCTTAGTGGTTAATCCAAGGTTCGGGTCCCTGACTATCAGGCGGAAAACAGATAAAATGTTTACCTCCAGCACCCTTACTAATGACATGGCTACAAGGATGAACATAAAAACAGAAAATTCCCACCATCTCTGCCAACTGTTCGCGCAAAATACTGCCAACCTAGAAAACAGCTTTTTCTTCTGCCTTTGTCAGAAAAATCACTCATTAAAAAAATTAGGACTGAGGGACAAATAAGGAAAAGCGAGAGTAACGGGAGCCGCCGATAACGCATTCACAATGCATTTTCTACTCTCCATTAAAAAAAAAAAAAAAAAAAAAAATATTAAGTATTATACTTATATAAGTCCAACGGACGTGTTTAAGGGAAAGTATGGTGATAGATTCCCCTCTCACGAACTAAAAATGAATACAATTACCTAATCTATTTTTGCAATCAACTTGGTAGATAAATAAACATTTATGGACAACAAAAACGCTAGCATTTAATAAAACAAATACTGAAATTAAATACTGAAATAAAATGTAGTTATAAATATTTGAATCTAAAGATAAAAAGTAGGATTAATATAGAAGTCACTTATCTCGAAAAAACACTTCCGTCTCCAAAATGCAAACTGTAGGAAAGAAAAAGCTACTTCTATAATTAAGTTTTATTGATTTAATATGTAATTAGGTAGAAAGCGGACACTAATGATCTTACCTGTTCTGTACTTTCATCTAACACTTTAAATACTTCTTTTTTATACTAAAAAGAATAAAAACAGTTTTGTTGCGCTGATTTTTATGACTTTTCTGTAATTTTACTTAATAAGTTGATTAAAAAAATGCACACTTCAAAATTTCGAATTACATTTGAATGTCTTGGTTCCATGTTATAGTTTTATGAATAAGATTTTCGAATTTCTTTAATGCGTTTTGCAAATTGTTTCACGTCGTTTAAATAGATGCGGTGATTTAATTTATTTACTGTTGTGTCGGTGAATTATATTGACCAGTATTTCTCAACCGTTTTTACCCAGACATCTTTTTTTTCTTAATTAATTTTAGTTGTTGTTTTTGTTTTACGGCATATCAACCCTTTTCAGGTCATGTAATGCCGAATCCAGATCTTTCCCTGAAAAAAAAAGCCTTTGGTGTTCCCCGGAAGCTGAGTGACAAAAATCTCTCAAGGTTTCCAGTATTCTTCACCTCTTTCGATAACATTTGCAAATAAATTTGCATTATTGCAACAGTTGCTTGCCATTGATTTCTCGTTGGCAGCGGCTATTGGTCTTTGCTGACATTTGAGTGGCAACAAGCCTCCCCAAGGTCTCAGTTCTCTTCGCATTTATTCGACTGAGATCTGGTCAGTCCATCGGTCTTTCCTTCCTCCTTGACTCTACTTGGTTATTTGATCTCGCTCTTTTTTGGGGGTGGCAGTGATGTGGCAATGGGGGATAGGAGTAGGGCTGAGTTAGAGAACTTATAGATATGCGGTTTCAGTGTTCTTGATTCCATGTAGTGTTTTAGGTTTTGCCTTTGCAGCAGTTTGTCTGGCCTGCGCTTGTTGTTCCTGTGTGTTAGTTTCCACATTCAAGGGTTTTCTTAATATTTCAGCTGTTTTCATTATTTTTGTTCGTTGTATTTTTCCAGTCATTCCTTTGATTCCAATTTCTGCCATTCTTTTTTCAAAGTTTTTCAGGATTGTTCATAGTATTCCTACTATTATAAGTACTAGCATTTCAGCCCGGCGTTGCCCGGGTGTTTGGAGGTGACCCCTATTATGACCCCTTAACATTTATTGTTTTGGGCTCAAATCAAGTTATTAAGTTAGATCCATGTCCAACGAACCTATATCTAAAATTTCAAGTGTTTGCCCCAAAATTGGCGGAGGAGTTTGGTAGAGTTCTCAAAGGTCAAATTGTTGAACTTTTACCCCTTAACAGCCAAATTTCTGACCGAAAAGTAATCACGAAGATTTTCCCAATCTCAGTATCCTGTATATCAAATTTCCAGTCTGTAGACACACAGATACACACACAGACACGTTCACTTTTATAGATATACTAGCATGGGTGCCCGGCGTTGCCCGGGTGTTTTGAGGTGTATGCTGAGCAAAACAAAAAAACGGTCAATTTTTTTAACTTTGGCCCTTATTATGACCCCTTAACATCTATTGTTTTGGGCTCAAATAATGTTATTAAGTTATATCCGTGTCCACGGTATCTATATCTAAAATTTCACGTGTTTAGAGTTCTCAAAGGTCAAATCGTTGTACTTTGACACCTTAATCGCCAAATTTCTGGCCCAAAACCGATCACCTCGATTTTTCCAAATCTCAGTACCCTGTATATCAAATTTCGAGTCTGTAGACTAAAAATTGACAGAGTTATTGCGTAGGGAAATGTACACAGACACTCAAACACACACACACATATACACGTTCATTTTATAGATATATAGATAGATAGATTATTTTGATTTTCTTCATCTTCCGTATCCCTTTTAGATCTCTGGCTAGCTCTGTGTATTTGCTCCGTTTCTCCTTTTCTTTGACATTCACCCTGTGGTCAGCTGGAACAGCTGCTGTTCTTGTATATTTAAGTGGAAAACAATACATAGATATAAAATAGAAAATATATTTATTCCGTTAGGTACAATAATAAAAGTCCGTGTCGGATAGCATCAACTGGTAAGTTTAGAAGTAAATCGCTAAATGTCCGTATTCCATCTCGCAGGTTCAATTTACTCCAACCAGTTCCGCCCTCCTTAAATATACGTGGTCCCTAGTTATGTATTCGAATCACGTCAAGGCAATTATTATTAGTTACTCACTAGAAAAAGTCACACAGGCAATCATCAAAGATTTATTTTGGAGAACAACTTATGGTGTTCTGTGGAGTCTGAGTGACAAAAAATCTCCCCAGATTTCCAGTACTCTCCATTTCTTTCCATAACCTTTGCAGATGAATTTGCGTTATCGCAACAGTCGTTTACTATTGATTTTTAGTTGGCGGCGAATATTAGACTTCACTGGAACTTGGGTGGCAATAAGCCTCTTCAAGGTTCCAGTCCTCTTCGCACTCCTCCAGCGGAAGTCTGGCTAGTGCTTTCTCTTCTCTGTCTTTCCATCCTACTCGACCTTCTTCTTCTTCTTCTTCTTCTTCTTTTTATTATTATTATTATTATTATTATTATTATTATTATTAGTATTAGTATTAGTAGTATAATTACTATTCATGTACTTACTAGTTATTATTAGTGATCGCTCAGTTATTTGTAGAGGGACCTCGGAGCTGTTTAGTCACCCGGTTATAGACTGGTGTCCCTATTTTGTAGGCTGCGTTGAGGAACGGATTATTGAGAAGGTTGCGTGTTCGATTATTAGAAGGTTAGAAGGTCGTTGTTTGCAGATCGTACAGGATGATGAAAACAATCACAATAAATAGCACGTGTTACGAGTAGATTTAATAGATTAAAATGAAGTACACCAAAGTAAGATTACATATTTACATATGTACCAGGAATATTTATTTATGCAGAAAGGTTACGAATATTGCAGAGTGTTTGTGTGTATGAACTAGCAGGTATGTAGATAAAATGTTTGTTGCGTGTATGCGTGCGTGAATGGATACGAGAGTTCTTCGCTGTATACGTTGGGCTTCCATTGTGTGTTGCAAGAGTTTGTTAAGTTATACACAAGTATTCGTTCTTACCTTGGAGAAGAAAAACGATTCTGTCGAGGCGTGTATAAAGGTGTATCCTTTACATGGACAAGTAGAAACGTGTTAACAGGTCGAAGGCAAGCGAGGGAAAGAGAAAAGAAGAGAGAGAGAGAGACAGAAAGAAACGGAACAGGAAATAGAAAACGCCACCTGTTAGGCAAACGAGGATTACAGGGGCAGGTAACCGGTGCGTTGTTTAAAGGTGCACGCATATGTGTGTACGGTTTGAATAACGCATGTTAGATTTAAAAGGGCACGTGACTATAGTTTTGCTCCAGTTTGAAATAGAATTTCGTTTATCTATGTTATGAATGGGGATGTTGTCATATCATAACTATTAATGCCTTGCAGAAAATTATGCCCAAAGGCGAATATATATGTGGCATATAGATAACAGAGAGTAGTGGAAGAACTGAGGATACTCATTGCTGTAGATATTTTATTTACGCTATTTATGATATACGTTGCATCTATCAGTCTCAGTCCGATACTAATTGAGCTTGTGTGTCTCAGTTATAACGAACCGAGGCAATATATCTCCATCTTCGTTTACCTGGATTCAAAGTCAACATTTTTGTTGGTATCTGTCAACATCTTTCTACCTTTCGTTCTCGCGTCTCAAGGTGAGAACTCACATAACAAAGATAAAATAGAGAAGATAACTCTGCCTGAAACAGAAAATGAGTTAGCTCCCTTTGATAATAATGTGTAACGGTGACGTTTGAAATAGTATTTCTGTTGGTCTTTCATGCTTGTTGGTCTATTAAGCATACGTTTGAAATATAATTACTGTGTTTGAAATAGAAAAGGTAGCTCTGGCATACGCGCCAAGACCACAGTGTAGTATCTGTTCTTATGCTGCACTTAATTTTGTTTTGCCCTCAGTTAATTCTATACTAAGGTAATTTTTATTTTTGCCTACTTCCAGAGTGCCCCTGTTTTGGGAAGCTAATTTCTCTCACATTAAAAACGACCTTATATCACATTTTTCTCTCGTGGGAAATTAAATAAATAGCTATAGTATTGTTCGTCGGTCTGTTATATTTAAGTTTGAAAAAAAAACGATTGATATCATTAAACGCGCAGATTAAATGGTCGCATCTTAGAAATATTAATTCTTATTTGATTATTGTTGTGTTTAGAACCATGTTCTCCATGTTGTATGTATTGATTTTATTCTTACTTTATTTCAGTCGTTTTTCGTTTTTATTTTAAAATCTATGCTTACATTACAGTGTATAAAAGCGAGGTCGATACATATGAATAATCGATAAGTTTGGTCGGCATATTCTTGCAGGTTGCAAGGGGCAAATCTTGTATTTCAAGCGAGTTCAAAAGGATGTTCTTTTAAGGTATGCAGTGAACTCTTCTGAATTGTAGTTTAAGCAACGCACGCCCTCACACAAATACAAATATTTGCAGCACGTGCATAGCTATGTGTGCGATATATACGATGCCGGGCCATAAAATCTACGACGAGCCTTCAATAAGTTTCCAGACGTTTTTTTTTTAAATACATGCATGTTAAATTGTCGTAGACTCTTGACGATTCAGTATGCTATTTTTCAGTCAGCAATTGGTCAATCAACTGATCAATTCTTATGATCCAGGTTCAAATAAACAATTACAGCAGGAATTGGAATACACCCTACTAAAGATTCGATTTTCACAGCTGATGAATTTCGAAAATGCAATCTGGAAGTGAGGACGCTTTAAAAGAACTATACAACGGAGAAGAACTATATAACGGAGACACATATAACGGTGGTCTCAGGACAGAGATGATAATGACATTTATATTCTTAGTACACAGAGGAGGCGACACATTATTTGAGGGGGGTTATACAAAGTTGATTAATGATGATAAAACACATTTACCTTTCCAGTTGGTGGAATAACGACACGAAGACAAACAGTTACAAAATATTAGATGATTTCTTTATTCCTCAGCCGGCCGATTGATGATGTCAGGAATTCAAACTTGTATAGCTACATGGTCTCTCTTACACTCTTTGCCTCTAAGAACATAAGCTCTCACTAAGTCGCTGTCCGACTCTCATCTGTCTTTGACTGTGATTGCCTGATTATTTCACCCTAACTTCGAACCTCATCTCAATATATCGAGAATCTTTTTTTATGTCGTCAAAAGTGTGCTGTTAATCAACGTGACTAAATTTTCACGTGGATTTTACATATGTCTGTTCGAATACACTTTTGCCAAACAAAGAATTTCCAATTTTAATTGTTAATATCTAACCTATTTTTAATCATTACCTATAGACCGGCATTGTCCATTCTTTTAACTGACATATTTAATATCCAGTTATTTCTAAAAGAATTAACAATCGACTGCATTCCTAGGATTTAAATATCCATTATCTTTAAACACTTGCCTACAGGGTTCGATTCGAGCCTTTTCCTAATATCATTTTCACTTATCTAGTCTGCCTTCTTACTTACAGGAGAAGGGGACAGTCCTTCTTATGTAGCATATGCAATAACATTTTGTTTTAAACTTGGAAAATGCCACCGAAACGTATGGAATGCTTCAGACTGCTTTTGGGCCATCTTTCATGAATTGAGCATCAGTTTTTACGTAGCATAAGAGATTCAATGAAGGCAGGGAGTCTATGAGGGATGATGAGAGGTGTGGTAGGAGTAAAGAAGTCAGAACACCAAAGTTGATTGGCCGAATAAAGAATTCCGTGAATAAGGCCCGCCGTGTGTCTATAAAGACTGTAATTGCACAGTTTGATGTCATTGCGAAAATTGTACACGCAGTTATGCTCATGTAATGTGACACACGTTCACACACGTGTTAACATGTGGGCGCCTGGGGCCCAACACGTTGTAGGCTCGGTCGCAAAGGAGACCAAGTCAATGAATAACTCGACTTACTTTTTTTCCATTGAAACAACAATATTTATTTCCGGGTCATTTCCAGAATAAAACGGGTTCCTCATTCTGCGCACACGTTCTTCTTTTTATATCTTTATCTTTTCTTCCCTCGACATGATGTCACTTTGCACATGGCTTGGCATTTGCATACAGCCGTCATACGCGCCTCCGCGTTCTGTTACACACTCGTTAAAGATAATTTTTTTCCCCGGTGAGGTGGGGAAAAAACAACGGAGTAGGTTTTCAGAACGCAACTGAAGGCGCCAAATAAAATCAAGGATACCTTCAGAGCACTATCTAAACTAAGTTTCTCCCATCCCCTTTTTTGTAGAGAAATAAGCGTAGCTAAGAAACGCAAAATTAAATCCGAGATTAGCGTATTTAAATAAAAAAAAACACCTTGGTTATATTAATACATAATAACACTAAAAACGTGTGCTTAATTTTTGATAATATTCAATTACACAAGTAGACATTTAAATGAATTTTGTTTTCTAAATTAGAGATATTATTTTTTCTAAGGTTATACTGATTTAAGTAAAAAAAAAAATCACCCTAAATAAGGCTTAGAACGTACGGGGCTACTATTTGTGATCGTGTGGTAAAGTTGAGCAGCGAGATGTCTGCCCCGAATAAAAAAAAAATACCAACTTTGTGGGAGTTTGTTGTATATTCTTGAAGTTTTAGAGAGCATTTCGTCTTTGGTGAACTTTGAATTAAGCAAACAAATAAAATGGAAAAGGTGTTATATATTCGCTTACCGATGGATCTTTATTTGTTTTATATTATCAGTACTCTTTCCTATTCATTCCTCATTCAGACTCAAATCAACACACCTACGGGGTCTTATTTACATACAATAAAATCTTATTTTTCACAACATTTGACGAACTCTCCTGATATTAACTGCCTGTGAAGAGGAAGACCTGATATTTTAATTGCAAATTTTGCTTTTGTCAAAGTTGTATCGCCTGAAGAGGTATTTAGGTAAGGGTAACAAGCTGACCGAAACATGCTCATGATTGTGTAGCAATATATTACTGCTTATGTAAAAACAAATACAGAGCATATATATATATATATATATATATATATATATATATATACTGCATACTACAATATATATATATATATATATATATATAAATATATATATTATTTTAGATATATAAAGCTGAATGTGTGTGTGTGTGTGTGTGTGTGTGTGTCTGGTCACGTATAGGCTCCTATATGGTTGACTATTAAAAAAACTGATTACATATAATGATAGAAGATGTATTGAGACACAGGAATGGGTATGTTTGATCTGGCAGAACGGTGATTCATTAAAATTGTGGTGTCTGCGTTCGCGCTGGTCCACAAAGTATGGAAATAAAATATTTAAAAAATGTTTTTAAATCGTTTACAAGTGTTTTTAATATAGATGTACATAATAATATTTTGATAAGTATGTTTTAACTTAAATAGGGATGGTATAATAAAATTGTGGGGTCTGCTTTCGAGCCTTGCCTCCATAGAATGGAAATATGTCACAGAGTTTAACAAGTTTTTTTTTTTAATATAGATCCACAGAATATTGTGATAAGTGTTTCAGTGTGAACAGGTATAGTATAATAAATTATGGGGTCTATCTATTTTATTTTTACTTTTTTGCTTTGGTTTTGATACCACCAAATTCGAAACTATCTCTTTAAAACCCTTCCTGTCCATAACCTATCATACTTTCATAAATCAGAGTCCATTTTCTGTAGGCTGTTTTTGAACCCAGTCAACGACGGGTACTTTTGCTAGTGTATATATATATATATATATATATATATATATATATATATATATATATATATATATATATATGTATATATGTGTTACAGAGAGAGAGACAGAGAGAGAGAGAGGAGAGGAGAGGAGAGTAAACGTGGAGGTAGACACGTTTACCAGAACTGAAGGTCAGCTGACCAAATTACGTATGTGTGACGTGGTCAGGCAGGTTGGCTAGATCTGTGAGATTTGATTTGAGCTTTGAAGAAGACGGACGTTTTTCCGTGGTCTCCCCCTCTTAACTGGGGAGGGGGGAGACGAACGCTGACGTGTGTGAAGAAGAACCACACAAGCAGATTTCACTTCCACTTCTGCAGGACCTCTGGGGAAAGTGAAATAAAAACTATAAAAACTCATTCATCGTCTTGGACTGATAAATCTTCGTCAAACAGGTATCAAGTCTCCCTCCAGGATGAGAAATTTCCAGATGGTTCAACAGCGAGAAGAAGCAGAGGTAGGTTCAGAAATTACATGTCACACACACGATTCCCTTTATGATAATCAAACACACAACCATTTATATTAGAGACAATCATACGCACACGGAATCTTTGATGTTATACAGTGTATACACCCAAACGTAAAAAGTGCCCCTCAATGATTTAAATGGCGCCCCTAAATGAGGAACTCTATATAACATATTCAAATGTAACGAAAGCTCAATTTGGTACCCCTCAAGGATAACCTCGATGATAACGAATATATAACATATTCAATTTGGTGCTCGTCGACCAGTCGCATCACCGATGCGATAATCGAACCTGTGTTTAAGAAAATACAACGTGGAAGCATGGAGATTTAGTGTCAAGAAAAAAGAAATAGACTAAAAAAAAAAGAAAAAAAAAGAACAAAAAAAACAATAAAATGTATGGAAAAAAAAGAAAAAGAAAGAACAGTAGAAAAAAATACAAATCAACACACACACACAACGTTGGGTCCATTAAAACACTAGGCGAATTAGAAAAATAAATAAGAAAAAAAAGAAAAAAAGAAAAGCAATACACACGCACAATCTTTTCACGAGGAAAGAAAAGGAAGACATACAGACACACAGATGTAAAACTTTATATATAGAAAATAGTTTAAAAAAATGTCTATCGTATTGGGAATTAGCTCGTTATGAACGAAGAAAAATATCACTTAATGTCAAAATTAGAAGGGAAAAACAAAGAATGGCCTTATTCTGAAAATTTTTAACAACAGCCAGTGAGAAAACCAAAAAGAAAAAAAAAGAAATAGAACATATGACTGTAATGAACCTTTACCAAAAAAGATAAACATGTCAATCACAAATATGTGTTATGAATATTTTGTGTCATTTTTAAACTGTGAACTAAATGTAACTTTTAATGAAAAACAATATGTACTTTTGATGAAAAACAATGGATAGGTTCTGAAATGTGATTTTTTTTTCCTTTTTTTCACTAATTGTACGATTTTATTTCTTAGGAATTTTTTTTTTCTGACATGGACAATTTTAGTTCCATCGAGTGTTCGGATTGTCCGAGACTTTATAAGTGAGTCGTTTTATTTTATTTTAGAAACGACTGTATTTTAATTGTAAAGGTCTAGGTATTTTTTTTAAACGACTGTGATTTTTCTTTAATTTTGAATTCTGTGGAATGGTAAAAGATGATGCACTATGCAGCCGACCTACTTGATGACGTGGTCAAATGGGTTTCCACGAATCTGTGTTTTGTTATTTGGAATTTTGTTGTTAGTGAGATGGGGCTTTGTGATTGCTTATAGGATATTTTTGTATTTTTTAATTTATTATTTTATGTAATTGATGTGTTGTCAAACGGTATTGGCAGAATTTTCTTGTTCTTTGACATGTATTTTTTTTTCGCAGAATGGGGAGGTGGAATCTTTGCTTGTGGGGTCTATTGAAAGAAGATTAATAAAAGAAAGAACGTGTTGTTAATTAATTAATTAATAATCATAATAGTAATAATAAAATTGGAAAAAGAGAAAGAAATAAGATTTAAACAGTGTAATAAATAATAACAATAATAACAATAATAACAATGATAATAATAATAATAATAATAATAATAATAATAATAATAATAATAATAATAATAATAATAAAAAGTTTCGGAAGAGTCAAAGGTTCAGTCGGTATTAATTTCAATTTTCGAAAAGTAGAATAAATGTTCTATTCGGCATGAGTGACGTTTTGACCACATAAGTAAGGTAGAAAAAAAAAAGGATAAATATAGGGTTAAATAAAATATATGAAGAAATGAAAGAAAAAAGTGGGGCGTGAATGGAATTTAATTTCTGTGGCAAGCATGTTAGAATTTTGGAGAGGTGTTGAATTACATGGGTAATTATTAATTTCATTATTCTCGAGAAATGATTCGAATTTTATTATTTTTTTTTATCGTGATTTCTATTGATTTCGAGTAGAATCAACATAGAGCAACTTTGAGTACTTCATGTGTGGAAATCCGATGTTTTCCGTGAAGCTATGTGTCTTCAAGGCAGGTTGCGCTTACCGACTTTGGAAAAAAAAAAGTTTTTTCTGACATAGCAGTAAACGGAATGTATTCTGTCCAGCGTGAGCGGATCTAGTTGTAATCAACTTCAGGGAGCAAATGAAATGCCCTCTGACATGGTGTAAGGGGAAGAGGGGGTGCAATGGCTGACGTGGCCATTATGTTACGAATCGCTCAAGAGAAGATGAATGAAATATGTATGCAAGTACTTAGGAAAATAGAAGGCTACCCACCATATGGAATGTTAAGAGGTTTTTTGTTTCCCACAAAATACTAGTAATAAGAGTAGGCTTATGATGAATAGGATAAGGCTTGGGATGGAAAATTTTTTTTTTGTGTGCTACCTATGAGAAGAAAAGCTGATCTGTAAAGCCAAGGACGATGATAGTCCGTTTTGAAGAGGCAGATGGACCTCGATTTTATTATTCGGTTGATTGCCGAGAATTTATCGATCACGCGTAGTGTCGACGGGAGTAAAGGATGCTCCTGAAATTCTGATTTAAATTATGAAGAGACCATGGGGTCACAGGGAGTTGTTGACCTTCGAGGGCGCAAGGATTAGCGCCACATGGTATTATTTGTTGATATTATTTTACTTAGTATATTGAATAAAGGTATGACAGTTTTCTTTGCCAGTGGGGTGAGCATATATATCCCATTCTTAGTAAATGTGGGAAGTAGAAAATGTATGCCTTCGCCATACATTTTGATAAAAAGGGGGGAAGGAATGTTACAGAGAGAGAGAGAGACAGACAGACAGACAGAGAGAGAGAGGAGAGGAGAGGAGAGTAAACGTGGAGGTAGACACGTTTACCAGAACTGAAGGTCAGCTGACCAAATTACGTATGTGTGACGTGGTCAGGCAGGTTGGCTAGATCTGTGAGATTTGATTTGAGCTTTGAAGAAGACGGACGTTTTTCCGTGGTCTCCCCCTCTTAACTGGGGAGGGGGGAGACGAACGCTGACGTGTGTGAAGAAGAACCACACAAGCAGATTTCACTTCCACTTCTGCAGGACCTCTGGGGAAAGTGAAATAAAAACTATAAAAACCCATTCATCGTCTTGGACTGATAAATCTTCGTCAAACAGGTATCAAGTCTCCCTCCAGGATGAGAAATTTCCAGATGGTTCAACAGCGAGAAGAAGCAGAGGTAGGTTCAGAAATTACATGTCACACACACGATTCCCTTTATGATAATCAAACACACAACCATTTATATTAGAGACAATCATACGCACACGGAATCTTTGATGTTATACAGTGTATACACCCAAACGTAAAAAGTGCCCCTCAATGATTTAAATGGCGCCCCTAAATGAGGAACTCTATATAACATATTCAAATGTAACGAAAGCTCAATTTGGTACCCCTCAAGGATTACCTCGATGATAACGAATATATAACACACACACACACACACACACACATATATATATATATATATATATATATATATATATATATACTACGCACTTCAAGTAAGTTACATCAACTTTCTATGTAAGATATTTATATTAGGAAGTATACTTAATAGAATCACTCAGGTGTAAGACAGGAAGTTGTCAGCCGAGTAGAGGTCACGAAAATTATCAGTAATAAACGGCATCTCCTTCGTAGACTTGAACAAACGGTACAACGAGTTAAATCAATGAAAAGCTTCCTCAGCCATTTAAATCCCTAACAACATCTCAGGAAGATGCCAGATTATAGCTGTGGAAAAAATGGCTAGAAAATTCCATCACTTATTTGTATTTGTACTTGGTTCGGCCATCACCGTGATCGTATCTCGAATTGGAGCCGACCATGCTCGACGACTCGATGCTGCTGTAGCCATGAGCGCGATCTAATCACGGTTCCATCAACATAGACTGTAAAGGTGAGGGTCCTGAATCAGCTCAGCATCTTGTTTCACCGTCTTAATCTAGGTCTCCATCTGTCAGCCGCAATGTTGCTTCTAACCCTGCGGTTAGGTCGCGTCACCCGTTTCACGGATGAAATCGCATGGTTGTCGCCGAAGTGGGTGGCCAAACCATCGGAGGCGCCTCCTGAGAATAGGTTATGTGTATGCGTATCTTTTGCAGAGTGTGCGGATTGCAGCGTTGGAGAAGAATTGCTACAAACGAAACTGGAGATGCGGTGCAGACGTTGATGGCTTAACACCTCAAATTTGTGTTGGTCAGAGATTCTCATTGGCCACGTTTCGCAGCCCACTAATGATATAGGAATATCCCCTTCTGAGACCTTCTCTTATCAAGAAGCACACTAGCTGTAGTGGAAAACACTCAACCGCCCGAAAACAGGAATTGAGCGATCAAAAGTTGCTTTGATCAGATGGAGTAATAAACTGATCGAACTATCTGCAAATGTAGAGTGGAAGACCATATGATGCAACATAACGGTGCAGCTTATAAGATCTTACAGTTAATTTATTTATTGCGGACTATTATCCTCATCTTTTTTTAAATAGTTTTTTTAGTTTTTGTTTCACGACGTTTCGGCCAACTATTCCTCTGGCCTTCCTCAGGTCGTACCCGCGACAGGATAGGAACTCTGAATCTCCTAACTGTATTTATAGGACATTCGGAGTTTCCTATCCCATCACGGTTACCACCTGACGAAGGCCAGAGGAATAGTTGGTCAAAACGTCGTGAAACAACATCTAAGAAAGATGAGGGTAATAGTCCGCAATAAATAAAGTAATAAATAATACTCATCTCAATAATGAATTCCAATTAAATAATACAAGATCTTACAGAGTACAACAATAATTCGAAGGGTTGCGTAAAAAAAGTGGGGAACTGTTATATGATCACATTGCTTCAAAGACACGCAAAGAAAAATCAAATCATATTGAATCCCGAAAATGGTTGTTCTTGCATATCTTCTCAATGTGTCACAATGTTAATATGCCGAACCGATTATCTCTTTTTATTGTGTAAAATAATGTCACATGGCATGGATATCTAAAGAAGAGAAATCAATCTGAAAATGGTCGAGACAAACAACATTATTCTTTGATAAAAGTACACGGGGGGAATTCCTCGGAAAACAAACTAAAAAACATTAAGAAATTCTCTTCTATTTTTCCTGGTGCTCATATTTACATTTCTTGTAACAGTGCCCAAAAATATAACATGCCGGCTATTACTGATAGCAAGAAGCGGTAATAAAGAATTCCATGTCAGACGTATTTTATAACTTGCAATTAACCATTGACTACATCGTCGGAGCCATGCTTCTTTTGGAACTGGGTTACGCCCCTTTATTACGTCCCTTCTGCCGTCATCTTTGTCCGTTTTATTTTTTATCCCATCTTTTTATTTTGGAAGTCCTAAAATCCCAGCATCTTATGCATATTTCATATCGACCACCGTGTTCACCAATTCAACAGAAGACGAGATAAAAAAAATACTGAGTTTGCGTTGATTTTAGTTATGTCTCTTCAATTTGAATGCTGTTTACGAACAGCCTTGTATAGATTAAGCATTTTTCTCGTTTTTTTTTTTTTTTTACTGGTGTATTATCGTCGGAGAAGCTATAAGTGCAACGGCGGTTCAAGCGGTCAGGAAATTGCTAGTTAAGATTCGAAGTCGGTCATCATTCTCGTTGTCTGATTTCGGTCTTCCATTTTTTTTTTTTTTTTTGCTTCCCTTATTTTCTGCTTTTAACCTGTCTCAAATGGACACACACACACAAACACATGTATATTACATTGTTTTAATTTATATACACATAATTGACTTCGTGTGTTGCTTGAATGTAAAAGAACGTGAGGGCGCGTTTATTATCAGGTTGACAAGAAAGTTCTTGCGGTTTTTAACTTTTCAATTTAGATGAACATATCTCGGCTCAAACAAAAATGTGTTGTTCGAAATGAGCACCATCGGAATCAACAATTGTATCTATGCCAGTGACTTGAAAATGTTGCGCTCTGGTGGCGATGTAGTCGCTGAAAGCGTTTTTGATATCACTCAGGTCTGTGAAGCATTTCTCACGCAGAAAGTTGTCGTGATGATTGAAAAACTGGTAGTCGATAGCAGAGAGGTCTAGAGAATATGGCGGATGAGGCAGAGTTTTGGAACCCAATTCGTTGAACCTATGCAAGATCGGTTTAGCAACGTGCTGTCGGGTATTATCGTGGAGGAGAATTGTTGTTTTTTTTTGTTGGCTAATGCTGGGTTTTCTTGTCGAAATTTCATTAATTTGTTAATAGTACTTCTCCGCTGTAATGGTTTCGCTGGCATTAAAAAAAAAAAACTGTAATGGATGAGACCAATCGCAAACCACCAAACAGTAAGCATGACCTTTCTTTGCTACAATTCTGGCTTCGGGAACTGTCGTACAGCTTCGTCGGCGTCTAACCACTGAGCTAAGCTGAGCGTTTCCAGTTGTCGTAAAGAACCTATTTTTCATCGCAAGTCACAACCAGGTCGAGAAACGGGTCGTTCTTGTTGCGTAAAAGAAGGAAAAGTGACACTTCCTAACGGCGTTTCTTTTGGTTGTTGTTCAATTCGTAAGGTACTTATGTATCAAGTCTTTAAAGTAATTCGAATTCATTGCATACGTTATGGATAATTTAGAAGCAATTTTTCAAACAGTTGTGCGTGGGTTGGCTTCGACTAAAACTCTTTATTGATCATTGTCACCATCCGATGGCCGACCACTACACGCATCTTCAAGACTCACGTCACCGCCTAGAAATTTCTTAAACCACCATTATGATGTGCGTTCAGTAGTAGTTCGGGGGGGGGCTCACGTTTTGACAAGCTTGTAGGCTTGAACTTTACTCCTGATCTGAAATGGAACACATACATTAAATCCGTTGCCAAGGCATCTGGAGAAATAGTGGGACCCTTCTATCGATCCAGTAGATATCTCACTGCTGATGCAATTCTCTATCTATATAAGAGCTGTCTTCGTTGATATCGCGAGCTGTTTCAATGGCTTTTCGGCCTAGCTTTAATTGAAATAAGAAAATTATGCAAATGGCCTTTTTTCCACCCTGTATTCAACACTCTGAAAAGAAGACATAATTAATTTAAAACCATTTTAATTTAAACGATTAGATAGCGCGAAAAACGCTCTTTAAAATCACATATAAAGTAAAAGTATTATAGCGAAAACATGTTTTGGCAAGCTTCTGGGCTTGACCTTTACTCCTGATCTGAAATGGAACACATACATTAAATCCGTTGCCAAGGCCGCTGGAATAATAGTGGGATCCTTTATCAATCTAGTAGATATCTCACTGCTGATGCAATTCTCTATTTATATAAGAGCCAGGTACGTCAAGGATGGAGTACTGTTGCCACATCTGGCAGGAGCTGCTAGAAAGGACTTATCATGCCTTGATGGAGTTCAAAATAGACTTTGTAGCCTCGCAGGGGATGTCTTTTTCTTTACCCTGCAACCTCTTTCTCACAGAAGAGATGTTGCGAGTTTGTCTCTGCTTTATCGTTATTTTCATGGCAAGTGCTCAACTGAGCTCCAATCTATACCCCTCTTCGCCAAACTTTCACAAGAAACACCCATCTTGCAGAAAACACTATCAATAATTTCCCCCACTCTTTATCTGTGTCTAAACCTAAACGTCGATTCCATAAACAAAGCTTCTTTCTTAGAACTGCACGCCTATGGAATTGTGTTCCGTTTTCCTGCTTTCCAGCTGACTACAATATGGTTGTGTTCAAGTCTAACGTAAACAAGTTTTTGATGGGACATTCCATATAAGTTAACAAATTTACCGAATTTCCATTACTAACGATTACTATAGTGTCCAATTGTCTACTGTACACTCTTTAACCCTTATCCTCGAGTGGTCTCTTGGCCTTGATAAGTGGTGATCTGTAATAGTAACAATATGCATACATTACTTGTCGGCATATAAGAATTTCAGTTTTGTATTTACTCCAACAATAAAAACATTTGCCTCCCTCAATTATAACCGAAAAGTTGTTTATAATCATTTAATGCACACATGGAACAGAGTATTGCGGCTGTATGCAAATGCTGAGCCGAAATGACGTCACGGTAAGGGAAAAGGAAAAGACTGTAAAAAAAAAAAAGTGTGCACAGAACGACGATGACGTTCGAGAGGACAGAGGTGAGAGAGAAGAAGCACGATCACGTTTTATTCAGGAAATTAACCGGAAATAAATGTTGTTACAAAAGATAAGAGTCGCGTTATTATTTGTTTTATGTTCCTTGCGGTGTACTTTGCTACAACGTGTTGGATCCCGAGTGTCTATATGTTAACGCATATATATATATATATATATATATATATATATATATATATATATATATATATATGCATATATATATGCATGTATGTATGTATATTGCAATCATCATCATCATCATCATGTATGTATTACATTTGATAGAGAATTGACTATAATAATAAATACGATATCTGCATTAATTAATATATTTAAGCATATTTTGCGACCGGCCAACGTCCGTTCTCTTTCCTGTTCTCTCTTTCTCTTTCCCACCGCTCTCTCTCTCTATATATATATTATATATATACATGTGTGTGAATATTTATTTCAAAACTATATATAGATATTGCAAAGGCGTACCAGAGCACTTTATTTGATTTTTTTCATCGCCTTCTGATACGCTACATACATACATACATATATATATATATATATATATATATATATATATATATATATATATATATATATATATATATATATATATATTTACTGTCCCCTAACAATCGCATTTATTGACGCCTTAAAACTATCTAAGAATTATGGACGCCAGTTCTGTCTTCGGCACTTCAATCCGGGCACTTTTGGGAGGCAGGGACGAAACGACTGTTTAATTATTCCTTAGTCCGCCATCTTGCACTTCGAGATGGCGACGCTTCACATGGGCGCGATAGCGACAAATGGTTGACGCTGACGAAAAACGGTGACGTACGATGAATATTTATTCAAATGAAGGTGCATCAAAAACGAGGCCGAGTCCATCCATTGACGGCATCCTAGCGCAGAGAAGAAAAAAATAGTGACTTATCGACCGGTCATGACAACGATCGGTGACACATAAGGGAGTTAAGGTTTGTATGGATTACATTTATTCAGACTAAAGGGATTCCCTCCCCCTTTAGGATTAATACTTGTTAGAAGGGCGACCGGGAAAACTGAAATGAGAAGGAGTTGATATTAACAAGTCGGTTTATTCTGAACATACCGAGGGCAAATTTACAAAATGGCAGCTTCCTGTAATGGGATTGCTTTTTTTCATTTTTTTTTTGTCTTCTAATAACGTGTTAGAGAAGCTTTGCACGGTGTTTTGTTTTATCGAATGTCGTGATCTGAAGTAGATATGTTATATAGCTGTATGTACTGGATTCACTCCTAAACCGCACACATTTCTGAAATTTTTAGATGAGGGTTATTTGTATTATTTTAATTGTTCGGATTATTTTTCTTACCTTTAGTGTTATCGCAGAAACGTTTCGGTCGGTGTAACCTCCGACCTTCTTTAAGTGCATCTTGATGGACTCGGGTATCATGCTCTCGTTCCGTCAACTGCGACTGGATAGAAGTCTTAAGTAATTCGCAAACGCATTTTGATTGTCGCCCGCACTGAGGATTCAACCTTCAACTCCCGGAAGAGTTTAACTGCAAAGGACCCATGGAATAGGGGATCAAGTATTTGGTAAAATTCAGTTGTAAGTTAAATCTAATAAACGTAGCAAAGGTAATATGGACTATATTTAATTTAATTTATTTGATTTTTTTCATCTCACCCCCTCCCTATTATATACATCGGACAAAATCGGGTTTCGTGATATTTTTGGAAAAATTTGATTAATATATACAAGTTATAAATAAATAAACATTCCTGTTTGTATAGATGCGTATTTCATAGGAGATTTAAGGGGCAGATAATGGGCACATTTTTTTTTACCAAGGAGACCGCTTATCGAGGATGGGAGGCAACTCGAGAATAAGGGTCAATGACTGTCCAGTAGTAAATGGGAAAATGTAGTAGTCGTTATTAGTGGAAATTTGGTAAATTGGATTATTTAAGGGAATGACTCATCAATAATTTGTTTGCGTTGGACTTGAAGATGACCATATTGTTGTCAGTTGGAAAGCAGGAAAATGGAACAGAGTTCTACAGACGTGCAGTTCTAAGAAAGAAGCTTTGTTCATGGAATCTACGTTTAGGTTCAGGCACAGAAAAAGAGTGGAGAACATTATTGATAGTGGTTTTAGCTAGACGAGTGTTAACGTCAGGCTAGGGGGGGTCATAGATAGAAGTTCAGACCAGCACTTGCTGTGAAAATAACGATAAATCAAAGACATGCTCGCAACATAAGAGAAAAGAGCATCCCCTATTAGACTACGAAGTTTATTTTGAACTCTATCGAGACAGGATAAGCTCTCTCCAGCAGCTCCTACCCAGATGTTGCAACCGTACTTCAGTTATATGAAAATTCAAATATTTCAGATTTGTACTGAATTTTATCCACAGTCATTAGACACCAATTAAGATTTCGTTGTCTTAACACTTTAAGATTTAAAAGTTTTAAATTTAAGACATTTTCTAGAATCAAAATTATGCGATAGATTGTTATCAAAATTCGAATAATAATTCTAGACATTTTTTAGTATAATAATTATTACTAATTGTGCACAAATGCATATGAAGCTTGATGCACACACGCAAATGTTGTGGAAATCTTCAAACCAACAAATGTCATCAAAAGTAATAACAATTGCAAGAAGTTAGCAGGAGCTTTGAAATCAACATTCTTCAACTGACAAGTTTTGAAAACAGTCATATTGAAATTTGGCCTTGGACGAATTTAATAAGGGCCAGTGGAATTTGGCATGGAAGAATGAAATTCTTATCTAAAGTTTTTGTAAATAAAATCAAATGCCAACCAAGGAAAAACGTCAGTAAGAGAGAAGAGGGGGCCGAGACGACCAGCTGTCATTTTGTGCCACCCACAACACTCCACCATATCGCTCTCTCTCTCTCTCTCTCTCTCTCTCTCTCCATAACACATTGAGAAAAATTAAACAGAGAATAAATTGTCATACCTTTTTATAAACTTACATCAAGTGTTTTATATTTTGTGAAACAACTAATTGTCTTATATACATTCGTCAAATACTTGAAACTCTATTTAAATAGACGACACGATTAAAAACTAAAGAACTACAGTACAACGTAACAATTACATTTTGATTTCAATGGCCATGAAGAGAGATAAAAGTGCTGTTCTGTTTAGAGAATTAATGTTCGTCGTTTAAGGAAGAGTATATATTTAGTTTGTATATATGTATATATATATATATATATATATATATATATATATATATATATATATATATATACATATATATATATATATATATATATATATATGTATATATATATATATACTAACAGGGTGACCCGACGTTGCTCAAGATCGAATGATGCTCGACCAATATAATACACATACACTCCCATATTTACATTGTCATCAAAATCGATAAAATCACACATTTTTTCAATCAAATCATTTGATTGCCTCCTCTAATTGGGAATATATCGCGATGCACCATGCGGAAGCTTTACATGCGTCTCGCAGTGACTAAGTTCACAGTATATTGTAGTCTACATTGCACTATAGAGAACCTACTG
>NC_136510.1:27135895-27198395 GCF_053919585.1 Euprymna scolopes
CAATCACTCATTACCTTTTCTAGACATACTTATTATAAAATCCGATAATAAACTACCCTTCAAAATTCACCGCAAAACTACACAAAAAAAAAAAAATTACATACGTTTCTACTCATACCATAATAACAAAATAAAAACAGGTATGATAATTAGTTTCTTTCATGTACATTCTAGAATTTGTAGTCCAGAATATCTGGACGAAGAATTCAAATACCTCACAAACACTTTGAAAACCTTGCAATATACCCCAGATATTTTCCAAGATGAATAATCAAAAATAATATACACAAAATATTTCGGTCATAAATAAAAATCTTCTTTTACCTACACACACCAATAATACAGCAATTGGCAACGCACTAAACAAACTAAAATTCCAATCATACAAACTCCATCATAAACTATAAGACAAATATTAAAAACAACAAAACATTTCCAAAACAAACCAGTTTTCAACGTAGGCATATACACTATTCCTTGCCAAAATTAGCATCATAGATACGTTGGTGAAACCCAGCGTAAATTAGAAAAAAAGAACATAAAAGAGATATAAGAAATAGCTATTCTCTCATTCATTGCAGCATAATCATACCTTCGACTTCAAACAACCAAAGATAGTTAAATATATTTCAAATAAACCGCACCGGAGACTTCTTGAATCGGCGCTTATCGCAAATTCAAGCACAATTAAACAACGTGAAGACGTCTATAATGTAACGCCAACAAGCCAAAATAAAATAATATGAATGAAAAATTAAATATATATTTTACTTCGGAATGTTCACTACCGATATATATATATATATATATATATATATATATATATATATATATATATATATATATAGTAATTTATAAAATATATATGGCGATTAAGCTACACTGAATATTCGGCGTTTCATCCACTCTAGGATTCCTCAGGCTTATGCGCGAATTCTGTGGTTGTTTATCGCTTTTATATGGTCCTCTTCTATTAAGGATTTCCCCCAGAAATAACATTAACTGCGTCATATTATTTAAAAATATATTAACGTCTATATTGCGTTATTAAAAAAGCTGATTGGCTAACTAAATCCTTAATAGAAGAGGACCATATAAAAACGATAAACAACCGCAGAATTCGCGCATAAGCCTGAGGGATCCTACAGTGGATGAAACGCCGAATATTCAGTGTAGCTTAATCGGCATATATATTTTATAAATTGCTAACTAGCTCTACCTACGTATTGAGCACTTTCGAAGTAAATACTTAAAGTTTATGCATAAATCTATACTTTCGTATATTAATTTTATGTGAGTAAATGAAGTAGTCATATATATATATATATATATATATATATATATATACATACATATATATATATATATATATATATATATATATATATGTTCTCTTCCTTGCGTTGGGTTCACATATCTCTTACAGTTTATAAAAGTCAGTTTGTGGCTATGTGAGTTCCTTTTGTTGGACCGAATTTTTGAAATTTCAAACAAATGTTTTGTGTGGCTGAGTGTTATCAGATAGGTTCTGCATCTGAATGTCTCCGATAAATATCGAAAATCGATTATCGAAAAAAGAAACTGATGCTAGAACAGACAGTCCGATTTTGACCCAAGTGAATAGCCTTTATGCAGTGTAACATCACAAGTGCATTCGAGAAGTTTTACCTACGCACATGAAATCAACAGTAGATTATCTGATAAGATAGGTGCGTTTGAAATGAATGTTGCTTTTTAGAGCACGATTGAAACATGTTACCTGACTTTTGCATTTTACATTTAATTCAAGCCATCAGATTGAAATAAATTTATAAAATCGACAGTACAATGCGGGGAGGCATGTAAGGCTTCCTCCCTGTGTACCGCCGTGGGTCTCGACTAGAGCAGGCAATCAATAGATTTGATGACAAAATGGGCAATTTCAAAGATTTCAATGAATTAATGGGCAATTTCAAAGATTTCAATGAATTAATGGGCAATTTCAAAGATTTCAATGAATTAATGGGCAATTTCAAAGATTTCAATGAATTAATGGGCAATTTCAAAGATTTCAATGAATTAATGGGCAATTTCAAAGATTTCAATGAATTAATGGGCAATTTCAAAGATTTCAATGAATTAATGGGCAATTTCAAAGATTTCAATGAATTAATGGGCAATTTCAAAGATTTCAATGAATTAATGGTAGTGTTGAATATTTATTGATTCTCATTTAATGCCGGTCAACGTCGGTCTCCTTGCTACTTATATATCTATCTCTCTCTCTCTCTCTCTCTCTCTCTCTCTCTCTCTCTCTCTCTATATATATATATATATATATATATATATATATATATTCAAGCAAATATTATTAAATACAACGGAGACATTTTGTCTTATAATTCTTTTTTTTAATTTTTTAATTTTTCGTATTGTCTTTTTTGTTTTAAAATCAAAAATATTAATAAAGGATCCATACATGTTGCTGTTACGAGCGCTTTCGATTCGTCCACGAATCATCATCAGGTGTTAAAAATACAGGATTGCGAAAATGAGGATTAAAAATGAAAACTAAAATATATATATTCAGTGATGAGTTAAAATAAAAGTCGATTAAGAATAAAAGTCGATTAAAAATTCGAGTGTTAAAACCAGCAAGTTCGTAGACACCATGTACGAAGTATATATATATATATATATATATATATATATATATATATATATATATATATATATATATATATATATATATAAATGAACAAATGATTAATAAAACATGTTAAAAGACATCTTGAAAAAGAGTTAAAAACATATTTAATTTTAAAAAAGGAAGCACAAGATAAGTGGATAGTCCTTAATCCGCGGAGTTTCGAAGAAATACTCTCCTTCTCATCAGAGGGCAGGAATTAGCAAAATGCGGGATCGGATTTTGCATGTAAAAGGATTTAATGAAACCACAAGTAAGTCACAGATTTTACTTGGTTAAAAAAAAGGGTAAGGTAAGGGGAATAGGAGGTAAAATAAAAAATGATAAAAAAGATTTCACATGAATGGATAGTCCGGTGAAGGGTACAGAATCCAAGGATGGTAATATATATATATATATATATATATATATATATATATATATATATATATATATATATATATGTTTGTCAGTTATATTTTACCTTTTATTCAAATCAATCTTTTAATTTATGGAGCTCAATGTAATCACAGAGCATATAACAAATAAATGACAAAATTCTATATTCCAAATTTCAATAAGTTGACCACTGCAATTTCTTCTGCGGAGTTATAGGCAGAATAGATTCATTGATTGATATAATAATTAAATTAATGGTTTTGCGCTACGAAACAGGTGCTGTCAAGACTAGTGCATATCAAGTACTTAAAAGAATACATTGTAAGATGGTCAACATCTTGCAATTTGAAATACAGACTTTTGTTATTAATTTGTTATAATATATATGTGTATGCGTGTTTGTATGTGTGTGTAATATACATAATATATATTATGTATACTATGCACGCACACATATATATTTTTTATGTATATATATATATATATATATATATATATATATATATATATATATATATATTTGTAGTCATCGACATACAATCCTGTTTCGTTGTATCACAATATATATATATATATATATATATATATATATGTATGTGTGTGTATGTGTTTGTATATATGTGTTATATACATACAATATATATTATGTATACTATGCACACACACATACACACACATATATATGTATATATATACATATATATATATGTATATATATGTATATATATATATGCATATGTATATATATGTAAGCTTTACTGATCATAATATTATTAGTACCAATGTATCTTTGCATATGCCTCGTAGAAAAAAATGTAAATTTTCTGACGGGGAGGTGTGCATTACTTGAATTTGTGTTTTGCGTGATGAAAGCAGCATACAACCACCAACCACCACCCTGTAGCAATATCGGGGTCTGTCATAAGTGTGTCTGGCTTGATCACCATTGATTTTTCCATCGTTTCAGATCTGGGTGGAGGGAACGTGTGTGAAAAAAAGTCTTTAATGCGACCAAGCTGACACCTTTCATCTCGGTTATATATCCTTTTGCCTTTTCGGCTTGGTCACCCAGCCGCTTCCACCTCCGATGCGGACTTCAGGGTTAATGGTTAACGCTCTTCCTCTGTATCTTGTTTGTTATTTTGGCACGGCTACTGTCTTTATGCGCTTTCAATGTTGGCCTAATGGTTAGCTGTTTGGGAAAGGAACCAAAAGTTTACGCGTTTTGATTGGCGTTCTTAAATTCTTAAAGCATGAGTAGGAAAACTCTAACCCGACGGCCTGATGTATGCATATGTGTAGAATATTAAACATAGGATATTTAGATAAAGTGTTATAAATTTTCTTGAGTTAGTTATTTCTAACACCATTTTTTGTTTATAGAAAAAGAAAAATCTTTTGTAGTAGAACAACCTTCTGCTTTTTGGACCAAGGTAATTAAAAACCCACAAGCTTTTGCATTCAAAAGCAAATTATATTCAATTATAATTACAAATACAAATAAAACGTAATACTTATGTTAAGATTTCTTTTTCCTTAGAAGGACCGGTTGACTTTGAATAAAATAAATACGTATTATATACGTTTGAAACCAAAAACAACGTATTATTACAAAGTAAACAGACATTTATTTTGTTTGAAAATTATATTGAAATTCATAAATATATTTCGAAGCAAAACTTCATCTTCAGTATATCTTTCTTTCTTTCTTTCTTTTTTTTTTGCCATGTTGTTGCTGGGGCAGATAATCAGAAAGTAGAAGTCCGTTTGCTGTTTTTACGGTAGTTTTTTTTTTTTTAAATCTCGGAACGGTGCGTTAGGTCACGCGGGATTCACGTTAAGATCTTTTGTTTCTTAGAAGCGCCGGTTGAGTTTGAATAAAATAAATACGTATTATATACGTTTAAAACCAAAAACAACGCATTATTACAAAGTAAACAGACAATTATGTTTAAATTCATAAATATATTTCTAAGGAACAAGAAATCTTAACGCGAATCCCGCGTGACCTAACGCACTGTTCCGAGATTAAAAAAAAAAAAAAAAAAACTAACGTAAAAACAACAAACGGATTTCTACTTTCTGATTATCTGCCCCAGCAACAACATGGTAAAAAAAGAAAGAAAAAAAAGAAAAAAAGACATACTGAAGATGAAGCTTTGCCTCGAAATTTATTTATGAATTTCAATATTAATTTCAAACAAAATAAATGTCTGTCTATTTTGTAATAATGCGTTGTTTTTGGTTTCAAACGTATATAATACGTATTTATTTTATTCGTAATGCTTATGTCAGTTTGAAGTTTGGTAGTTTCCAAAACGATTGTTTTGGAGAATGTTGTTTTTTGTTGAAGAAATTAGATAACAGAGGTGAGGAGAAGTGTTTTCATTCCTTTCAGTAAATTCCTTCTAAGCTCCTCTCGTCCTTTTGATAAATTCTTTTTTTGAATACTGCTCATCGAAGGTTTTCTTTTTCTTTTTACTGTTTATATATAGCCTTCTGTTTGAAGATACTGGCTTCCTGGCCTAAAATGCACCAAAGATTAATGCTCCCCCCTTTACTTTTGCAAAACCATGTTCTGCAAAGATCCTGCTGTTTGAAAATACAAGTATCTTGGCCTAAAATGCACCAAAAATTGGTGCTTTGTTTCTCCTTTCCTTTTGTAAGACCATGTTTTGTAAAGATTAGGCTATCTGAAGATACGGGCTTTCTGACCTAAAATACACCAAAGGTTGATACTTTGTTTTTCCTTTACTTTTGCATAACCATGTTCTGCAAAGATTAGACTCTCTGAAGATACCGGTTTCTTGATCTAAAATGCACCAAAGATTTATGTTATTGTTATTTTCCTTTTCTCTTGTAAAATCCAATCGTGTTCTGCAAAACAAAAAACAAAAACAATTTTCCTCTACAAAATAACCAAACCAAGCACCAGGAGTAAATGTTTGAAGTAATAATGAACTTAAAGTATGAAAAACTTTTACCAAAAATAAACGTGTATGAAACTACATAACCCTAAAAGTGTTGATATGCCGCAAAACACAACAACTAAACCAAACATCACAAATAAATATTTGAAAATATAAAGAAGCTGAAACATGAAATCTTTTCTGTTACCAAAATGGCCGTATTCGGCATCAAATAACACAAAAAGGGTTCAAAATAACCAAACGATGAATGAATATTTCAAGATATGGAGATGTATTCGACATTAAATAAGCTGAATAGGGTTGATATGCCGTAAAATAAAATATCTATATGTTAATACCGTAGTACATTTTACGTACGTACGCATGTGACGGTTTCCAGGCTAGAAATTATTCGGTCGGGAGATCCTATTTATTAAAAGAAGGATAAAAGATGATGACATACTAGGACCATTAAATGAGTATATAGATACGCTTATTTAATGTTCATAGTATGCTATCACTAGGGCTATGACAACAGCATATTATTTTCATAGTTTTGACTCTCCAGCATATATCCGACACAGTTAGACACAATTAATCAACCGAGGACCACATCACTCTACATAAAAACATAAGATATCAATGGATATATAGCTGAGAATTAAAACAAGGAAAAGAATATGCTGTTGTCATAGTCCTAGTAATCACCTATCCTCCTTTTTAATAAATAGGATATCCCGATCACCGAATACGCAATTAAATGTATCTTTTAATGATGTCATCTTGTGGCCGTACGTGAAACTAAAATACACCTTGGGCTTCTGACTAGGATCCAAGGGTAGTATCTGTTCTGTCTAAAAATGAAGATGTGTCACAGAGTCCTATAAGGATGTTGGAGATAAACTGTAACAAACATATATTCTTACACTACACTAACTAGATTACCATAAGAATTACTTTTTACAGTTTTAACAAGTTTTTTCATAACTAGGGGTGTTAGATAATAACATGGGTAAAAGTTAAATTAGTTATTATCGATCCATCTATCTGTCTGTCTATCTATTTATCTATCTATCCAGTGATATTGTTAAAATAGTTCAGATTAGGAGTTATTTATTGTTTAGCTGAAGATGTGTTGTGTGCATAAATTAGCTAAGTTTTATAAACAAAATGACCTTACACAGCTGTGTACGTGACAGAGGTCACACGTTAGGAGACGTGTGCTTTTGATGTTGACGTAACGGAACTGACAGGTCAAGAGGTCAAAAAGATTAGATTGATTAGTTTGAGTTTGGTAACGAAAGTGAGCAGACGTGTTTCAAAGCCCGGGAAGCGGGGCTAGAAAAGAACAAGCATGTTGGCACATAATGCAGACTCTTTGTGAATACCACTGAGACAGCTGAAATAAATTTATATTTTAAAAATATAAAATGTTCTGTGGTTTCAAAAAGAAGAAAAAACAGGTGCCTCAATCGGCTATCGTGTTGGTCGTTTCATGGTTCATCATAGAGCCCAGCAATGAAGACAGAAGAACTATGAAGCATATATTATTTTTCTTATAAAAAATGATAGCTTTATGTAAATACGAACTGTAATATATCTCCGTATGATAACTCCTTTATACAGCATCACTCAGTTTATAAGTGGTTACATCCTCTCCTATGTAACAGTGGGTTGGTTGGTTTTTGTTTACGGCATATCAACCCTTTTCAGGTTATTTAATGTCGAATCAAGTGATTTTAACGAACAATTTTTTGATAGAATATATTTGTTATTTTTTTCAAGTCGGTTTCTATTTAACCCATAGTTGGGATCCTAACAGGTACTACCACTCTGGGTCAGAGTGGACCTGGGAGCAATGCCAATTAAGGGGTTACTCCACGCTCCCCAAAGCCCGCAAGCTGGGGCCTCACCATCGGATATAGTTTAAGGTCATATCCAGGACCGTAACAGTGGGACCTGAAGAAATTCCATAGCAGTATATGAAAGATGCTGCTGTGGAATTTCTACAGGTAACGCTAGCCATGAATAAATATGGGGAGATTTAAAAAATAAACTTTCTTTTTACCAAAATTCGGCATAAAATAACCTTAAAGGTGTGATTTGCCGTAAAACAAAGCTATCAATCCAAATACCATGAGTAAATATTACATAAAGAACTTGAAGTATAAAAACTGTTACTAAAATACGGATTCGTAATTAAATAACTCGAAAAAGGTTGATATGCCGTAAAAAAAAAGAATATGCAGTTACTGTTAAAAAGGATTATTCATTTCAACATCATAATAACTAGAATAAATAAAACCAATAAAACCTAAAAAAAAAAAACGCCCATACACGGAGCAGTGTTTCCACATCTGTAGTGTTGCATCTATTATTAGTCTCTTTCTCTCAGAAAGGGGTAAAAAAAGATTCTGAAATCTATTTGGTCCCACATCGATATGATGTGATTGTCTTATCAATTGTCCTTTATGCAATAGGAAAAAAGAGATCATCGTTCAAACCACTCGGTTTAACATTCACAGGCAATATGAATTGGAACAACTACATTGAGGATATTGCCAAGCCTGCTGCAAAGAAAGTAGCTCCCTCCCTTTACAATCCTAGAAAATTACTCAGACCAGAGAGTATCCAGTATCTTTACAAATACACAATTCACCTATGCATGGAGTATCGTTACAACATCTGAGCTGGTGCATTTGCCACTAGTCTCTCAGTCTTAGATAGGATCCACAAAAGAGTCTCCTAGCAATAAATCCCACACTACCGGCTAAGCTCCGACCTCTGTCCCATCGCCGCAATGTCGCAGCTCTGTTCCTATTTTACTTTAATAGACTATGCTTTGATGAACCCATTGCACCTCTGCCTTCTTTTACGTATATCTTCCCGACTGACCCGACAAACAGCAAAATCCCACCCCTTCACTGCTGAAGCCCATATATATCGGAAAGCCTTCTCCTCTAATATTTCTTCCTTCGAACTGCTAGACTTTGGAATTATCTCCCTGTTTCGCACTTCTGTGACTGTACTAACATGTAGAATTTTAAATGTAATGCGAACAAACATCTAGCTGCTCAACTTCCCATAATCTAAGAAGTACCCCGTTATATTCCAAGTTGGAAAATGCCCTGTTTGGTCCGAAAAAGAGTTAAAAAGAATGGGTTGTCCGTGATAAGCAGTATCAGCTCTGAATATAAGAAATTGAGCCCTCGCGATGGCTTTTCTATTTTTTAGCGTCTTTACCAACTGAGCCTCTCTTTCATTCGTTCATTTTTTCCCCATTCTCTTTTTACCGTGTGTATATTAAGGTGTCGTGAATGAACGGCATTATCGTGAATGGAAGCACACTGTTTCCCTGACACATCAAAGGGGCCACTACGACCCTATCGATCTGCCCTTTTTTATCCCACAGTATAAACCCAACCCAACAATATATCGTCCCCTCTTACCACGTTTGCTATATACTTAGGTTTCTAATGCCTCCCGAGGGATCAATGACCCGATCAATTCATAGTTCGATAAGCCGACCTCGTTTCAAGTCGACTCAGTTCCAGCTAAGTTCGGCCCAGCGTTCTGTGTAAAGGGATTAGTTTGAAGGGCAGGAGTGTTCAGAGGGGAGGGGGGGTAAAGATTCAGAAAACAAACGAAAAATGCCGAAAAATCTCCGTTTTGAAGTTGTATTGGAAAAACACTCTAATATATAAAATTTAAATAGAAAACTGAGGTTTTAGCTCGAGGGAATAAAATACGAAAAAGTCCGAACATTACCGAGAAATCTCCGTTGGAGAAGGCATACGATTTATATATATATATATATATATATATATATATATATATATAACATTGAAATAAAAAATCTCAATCGGTTTTAAGCGGGGTTGGGGACAGTATACGAAAAAGCCTGAAAGATGCCGAAAATCTGTATTTTGTGAAATGAGGAGATAGATATTTTATTGAAAAAGAAAAAAAAGAAAAAAAGGGGCTTTTGATTGGAAGAGATAAAATATGGAAACCCCTCCCCCAGTGTTAGAAAGAAGGGAAAAATAGAAAACACTATAACAATAAAGAAAAGGTAATAAGTTGACCATCAGAACAAAAGTAGAGAGTAGAAAAACAATGAAGAGGAAGTTGTTCATCAAGGCACACAAAGGAAAGCTGAAATATGATTGTTAATCAAGGTGTGGCAGTGATTGCGACAAAAGGACTTAATAATAAAAGTCAATATATTTAGTTAGTTTATCGGCAGTTTTACGAATAGCAGTAAATTTTACGACAGTTAGAGAAAGTTTATGGACAGTCTTGAGTTTGCAAAAGTTGAGGACAGTTTCCAGTTTGGGACAGTTGGCCACTCAGAGGTTCCCTGAAAGAAATCAGAGAGGATCGGAGTCGAAGCTGAATAAGAGTAGATTGGACTAAGAAGTAATTGGCTAGAGTTCGACACGACCATACAGCTAGTGACAGACAACGTTTGAGGTTTCTTTTTCTACGATACATGACGGTATCACACACACACACACACACACACACACACACACACACACACACACACACACACACACATGCACACACATACACACACACACACACACACTTAACTGATATAAATCAAGCACGTGTCTTGTGTTGTTTTATCGTAGGTAATCGTTGGGCCACAATAATTTAACCTACAACATTAAATGAAAAAAAAATTCAGGCGAAAGGGCAGCGCATGAAAACCCGAATCTTTCCGAAAATATTAATGTGATTAAAATATACATAGATTTTAATTTAATAAATTGAAATAAAATATTCAATGGGGTTTAATTTCGAAGAAATAAAATACGACAAAGCCCGAACGTTGACGAAATATCTTCGCTTTAGTTTGGAGAAAGACAAACAGTTTCATACAAAACACTGAATTAAAAGAATCAAGCAGTTTCAGTTGAAGGTAAATAAAAAAAAATCAAAACGCCATTTAATGTACATATACACCCACTGTCATGTCCTTGATCGTCTGCATTCAAACAATTCGTTTGAAAGACAGATTTTCATGCATCAATTGAAATAAAAATCCGACAGAGTTTTACTCGAGGTGTTAGGATACGAAAACGTCCGAACATTTTATTTTATTTTTTTTACATAGGCATCACCACTTATCAAGGCCGATATGCCACTCAAGGATAAGGATTAAAGAGTGTACAGCAGTCAAAAGGACAATATAGTAATCGATAGTAATGGAAGTTCGATAAATTTGTTAACTTAAGTGGAACGGCTCATCAGAAACTTGTTCACGTTGGACTTGAAGACAACCATATTAATTATTGATAGTGTTTTCAACTAGACGAGTGTTTCTTGTGAAAGTTTGGCGAAGGGGGGGGGCATAGATTGAAGCTCAGTCGAACACTTTCCATGAAAATAACGATAAAGCAGAGACAAACTCGCAACATCTCTTCTGTGAGACAGAGGTTGCAGCGAAGAGAAAAGGACATCTGCCACCAGGCCACGAAGTTTATTTTGAACCCTATCAAGGCAGGGCAAGTCCTTTCTAGCAGCTCCTGCCCAGATGTGGCAACAGTATTCCATCCTTGGACGTATCTGGCTCTTATATAGATAGAGAATTGCATCAGCAGTGAGATATCTATTGGATCGATAGAAGGATCCGACCATTTTTCCAGCGGCCTTGGCAACAGATTTGATGTACGTATTCCATTTAAGATTAAGAGTAAAGGTCAAGCCCAGAAGCCTGTCAAAACTTGAGGCCTCCCCAAGATGAGAGCCATTCATTTTAATTGATGCCAGATGTGGATCAGAACGTTGATGATGTAAAGATAAAAGATTGGTTTTAGATGCATTAAAAGTAACCAGCCACTCCTTAACCCATTGTACAACGTGATCAAGATCAGAGGAGAGTGACTCGGAGATAACTTGGTCGTTTACTGTCTTAGATGTGTTGCCATAGAGGGTAGTGTCGTCAGCAAAAATGTCTACGAATGATGTAAAGATGTGATTTTGAAGATCATTAATGTAAATCAGGAAAAGAGTTGGGCCCAGGATAGACCCCTGAAGGACTCCAGCATTAATACTGTGAGCTTCTGATTTTTGCCCCTCAACTACTACTCTTATGAACCTATCAGAGAGAAATAATTTAATAATTGAGAAGACATTTCCAGCTATACCATAGCTGGAGATCTTGTGAAGTAAACATTTATGCCATACCCTATTAAAGATTTTTGATATGTCAAGAGCAATTGCCCTAGAAAGGTTGCCTCTGTCGAGATAATCGCTAATCCTATGAGATATAATTGTAAGCACATCTGCTGCAGATCTAGCAGAATGGAAACCATATTGTGTGTCACTAAGAAGGTTATTTTTGCTGAGATGTTTGATTACTTCTCTATTTAACACAGATTCCAGCAACTTACTCATGATGCACAGGAGACTTATTGGCCTGTACTGAGAGGGGGGGGGGTGAACGATCGCCTGAATTCTTAAATACAGGGCATACTGATGAGATTTTCCAGGGTGATGGGAAGCAATTCTCCTTAAGACAACGTTTAAACAGTTTTGTAAGTGTGGGCGCTAGTTCTGGTTGAAGTATTTGGAGTACTATAATTGGAATACCGTCAGGGCCGGTTGTTTTACTGGAATCAAGGTTTTTGATCAGCTTGGCAACATCACGTACATATATTTGTATTCTTTCTTTCCTTTTCTTTCTTTTGAGTAGACATATATTTTAGTTTATAAAATTTAATTAAAAGTAGGAACTGGTTTTAGATTGAAATTATAGGATACGAAAACGCCCGAACATTGTCGAAAAATCCCCGTTTTTTTAATGTTTTTTTACATGGAGTTCACCACTTATCAAGGCCAAATGGCCACTCGGGGATAAGGGTTATTGTGTGTACAATAATCAATGGGATTTTGTAGTAATAGTATTGGAGAATTGATAAAGTGTCATTACTTAAGGGGGCGGTTCATCAGGAATTTGTTTATGTTGGACTTGAAGACATCCATGTTGAAGTCGGGAGGGAAACAGGCAAGCAGAACAGAGTTCCACATACGTGCAGTTCTAAGAAAGAAGCTTTATTCATTGAATCTACGTTTTGATTTAGGCACAGATAAGGAGTGGGGAAAATTATTGACTGTGGTTTCAGCTAGTCGAGTGTTTTTTGAAAAGGATTGGCGAGAGGGGACCAGAGAATGGAGCTCAGAGGAGCACCTGCCATGGAAATAACAATAGAAAAAGATAGGCTCGCTACGCCTCTTCTGTGGGAAGGAGGTTGCAGGGAAGAGAAAAGTGCATCCCCCATCAAGCCACGAAGTCTATTTTGTACTCTGTCAAGGCATGATAGGCTGTTTTAGCAGCTCCTGCCCAGATGCGGCAGCAGTACTCCATCCTTGGACGTACTTGGCTTTTATATAGATAGAGAATTGCATCAGCAGTGAGATATCTTCTGGAACGGTAGAAGAATCCCACCATTTTCCGAGCGACCTTGGCCACATACTTGATGTATGTGTTCCATTTAAGATCAGGAGTAAAGGTCAAACCCAGAAGCTTATCAAAACATGGGGCCTCCCATAGACGAGAGCCATCCATTTCAATTGATGCCAGATGGTGATCAGAGCGTTTATGATGTAGAGATAAGAGCTTGGTTTTAGATGCATTAAAGGTAACCAGCCACCTCTTCCCCCACTCTATCACGGGCTCAAGATCAGAGGAGAGAGAATCAGAGAGAACATAATCATTTACGGCCTTTGATGTGTTGCCATTGATAGTCGTGTCATCAGCATAAATGTCAACGAAAGATTTTAGTATGTGTTTTGGGAGATCATTGATGTAGATCAGGAAGAGATTTGGGCCCAGGATGGACCCCTGAGGGACTCCAGCATTAATACTGTGGGCCTCTAATTTCTCCCCATCAACTACTACTATAATGAGCCTATAGAGAAATGATTTAATGATCGAGAAAACATTTCCAGTTATACCGTAGCTGGAAATCTTGTGTAGTAGGCCTTTATGCCAAACCTTATCGAAGGCCTTTGATATGTCAAGAGCAATTGCCCTAGAAAGGAAGCCTTTGTCGAGAGATTCGCTAATCCTATGAGATGTAACCGTTAGCACATCTACTGTAGATCTAGCAGAACGGAAACCATATTGCATGTCGCTAAGAAGGTTATTTCTGTTGAGGTGGTGGGCTACTTTTCTAATTATTGTGGATTCCAGCAACTTACTCATGACATAGAGGAGACTTATTGGTCTATACTGAGAGAGAGATGACTTATCACCTGAATTCTTAAATACAGGCATACTGATAAGGGTTTCCAGGGTGTTGGGAAGCACTTCTCTTTAAGGCAACGCTTAAACAGTTTGGTAAGTTCCGGGGGCAAGTTCTGTTTGTAATTTTTTAAGCACTATAATTGAAATACCGTCAGGACCAGTTGCTTTACTGGAGTCAAGGTTCTTGATTAGCTTGGCGACCTCACGCACAAATATTTGTATGTTGCATAGCGTGTTGCCTTTTATAGGAGGGAATACGGGGAGTTGATGGCCTTCGTCGCACAGGGTAGAATTTGTCGCAAAGTTCTTGGCAAATAGTTTAGCTTTGTCTGATGCTGACGAGATGACCTCTGGTCCATTGATAATGGTTGGGATAGAACGCACGTTTCTGTTCAGGATCCTATTGCTATTTGCCAGAACTGGAGAGAACCAAGCCGCTGCTCAGCTACTTTGGACTTAACGGATTGAGCTTATAGTTCTCTTGCATTTTTTATTACTTTTTTACAGTGGTTGCTGGCGGCCCTGAAAGCAGCTTTAGTTTCAGTGCATCTATTACGTTGGTAGCTATGGAAAAAGTGATTTCTGTGTGCGATGGCAGCAGCACATTCAGGGGAAAACCATGGCTGGCTGTTAGGTTTTTGTTGGAATTTTTGGGATGGTATGAATTGGTCTATGCCTACAAGTACCAATTCGGTCAGGTCTGATGCTATAGAGGACACATCCTTTTTTAACATGGAATGGAGAGGTAGATCAGATATGAATGTACGGAAGCTATCCCAGTCTGCCATAGAGTATCGGTATACAGTACGGTGGAGAGGTACGTCTGTAGATTTATTATATTTAATTTTTATCTTAACTGATACAACGCAGTGGTCGGAAGATCCCAGAGGAGATAGAACGGAACATGAGCATAGCTCAGGGGAAGTGGATAGAAAAAGGTCTTGAAGACTTGCGTACTGACCGGTAGTATCGGGCATACGGGTGGGCTCGCGAACAATCTGAGTGAGGTCATAGGCAATGGCAAAATCATGACAGAACCTCCCCTCATTATCAGTCTTATATGAGTGGGTCAGCCATTCATCATTATGGACATTGAAGTCACCGCAAATGTGAATGTTAGCCGAGGGATGAGCAGATAGGATGTGGTCAATTTTCTCTGATTTACTCTTAAAGACAGTAACGACGCTGTTGTGGAGGCGATAGAGGGCAAATATAAATACGGTGGTGTAGGCAAGTACAACCCGGTAGAAGATATAAGGTAGATTAGCGTCTTCTCCGGAGATATCCCTGCAACAGGGGAGGCAATCTTTAATGTAGGCACATCGTCCGTGCCCGTGGCGATCTTGGGGGTCAGATTTAGATGTTAAGTTAGAGTACCCTTTAATTATGACCTCATCTAGGGAGATGATCGGCCCTATTCCAGTTTTTTTGGGGGGAGTAAATATACATTTCAGTTTATAAAATTTAAATAAAAATAGGAACTGAATTTAGATTGAAATTTTAGGATACAAAAACTCCCAAACATTACGTAAATTTTAATGCATGAAATGAATTTAGAATGTTACATATTTATATTTTATAAAGATTAGTAAGCCGCCTGGCGTTGCCCGGTCGTAAAATACGCATAAATAAAAAAACGCATAAATATGATATTTTAATTAATGCAGATTTCTTATTTATTATAAACAGAAATACCGTAGAATTCATTTAAAAAAAATGTAGTAAAAAAATGGAAAGAAACTTAGACATGTGCATGCGAGTATTATGTTTTTTTTTTCTAAACAGTTCATATCTAGTAAGCAAAAAAAAACAAAAAACAAAAAAAAAAGCCCGAAAAATACTGGAACTGAGATCGAAACAAAAAACTAAAGGCAGTGAGTCAAGTACGATAACTATTAAGACATCCTTACATAAAAGAATCTGTCATGTGAACGATTCACACATACGCATTCGTGAAACAGCAAACACATAAATATCTGATGACTCGCACGTATCAATTTTTCCATTTTGATCTCTTAATAGCCGTTCTTTGCCGAATGAAAACTAATTAAAAAGTTTTTCACATATCTGAATACCTTATATACAAAATTTCTAGTCTTTACATCAAAGATTTGTTGAGTATATAGGTTGAGAAGTATCTTCGCACACACACATTCTTACCTTTAGTTAAGGAATGCAAGCGAATCACTTAAAAAAATAGGAGTATTGTTACACAAACAATAAACAGTAAATCAATAGTTTGTCTTCATGTCACAAAAGACAAATTTGACATACAGCTAATATACATTGTGAGCAAAAAAAAAAAAAAAAAATGGGCCAAACAAATTTTATACATTTTATTGCACTAAAAGCTATATTGAACAAAGCACAATTCAACAAGGAAACTTAAACGAGACTTTAATAAATGCTTAGGATGGAATCGCATTCCCTTTTGATTTCTTTAAAAGATCAATCCTTTTAGATATGCTCTCAACCAAAGGGGAACACTGTGAAGAGGAGATGCTATTCCATTCGCTTTGCACAGCTTCCCACATTTTGTCATTATTCGAACAAATTCTTCCAGCCAATGTACGAGATATTATGGACCAAATATTCTCGATTTGGTTTAAATCGGGACTTTGACCTGACCAAAATATCACATTAATTGAATTATCAGAAAACAATTTTCTTGTGACTTTAGCAGTGTATGTAGGGGCATTATCATGTTGAAAAATAATGTTCTGGTATATTCCCAGCTTCTGGATACTTGGTCCTGTTTCTAATATTCGAATGTATTCCTCTGCATTGATTGACTTCTCACATCTAATAAGTTCCCCAACTCCTGCTGCTGTAAAAGTTCATCATAACATGATCTCTTCGTTCCTGTGTTTAAATGTCGTTTTTATGCAACTTGGCGGAAGTCTTTCTCCAGTTCTTCAATTGCACCATTTGGGAGTATCGGGAGCATTACTAACAAGACAAAATCTTGATTCATCTAACCAGAAAATATTCCTGAACCAGTCTGTATCTCTCTTGTCATAACACGAGAAAAGATCTCTTTCTATCGTTGATGTTCTTTCTTAGATAAAAATGGTTTCTTTGCACACCTTTTAGAAGAAAATTCCTTTTCTTCCATTCGTCTAGATATTGTATATCTAGAAAGAGAATTTCCAGCCCCTGTTTGGAATTCTTTGTTATGGTCCACATGAGTTTTTCTTTCAATCCTTCAAAACAGTTAATTTAAGCCTGTGGTCGTCCTTCAAAGTGGAGATCCAGATTTCTCTTTTACCAAGCGTTCGACTTTGAACCTTCGACCAATTCGCTTCACTACAGAAAGAGATGTTTTCACATTTTCTTTTCTTAAAATATCAAAAATCTGCTTCTAAATCATTTTCGATTGCCTTAACCTTGCAATTCGGTTTTTTATATCCTTGTCAAGATGCGGTTATACCATATTAAGGATTAATTTTTCCACTTATTATTATATGCTATAATAATAATGATCTGCAAAATAGAAATTTTCAGTTAAATTTAACAACAATTTAGAGAAAAATATTGAAAAATCGATTTCTTCCTTCTTTCACGCGTGGCCCATTTTTTTTTTTTTTTTTTTTTTTTGCTCATGAGTGTAAGCTTAGTCGTTGTTTCCATAGATTTCCGACCATATTTGAATTTACGATGCCAAAGTTTTACAACGTTATATGATAAGACATCATTAAGACAATTTCTTTTATTTCATCAAAAGTCTTGTGTTGCGTACGTCTTTTCAAATACAAAATCAAAATACGGATCACTGCGTGACACTTAACAGGCTCTATACCACACCTGACTTAGTTTAAGCACCTATAACTTAACAACTACAATTGCACAAACTTTCAGTTAGCTCAGCCAATAGGAAGTCGATCACTTGCATTACTTACTGAAGAGAAAACAAAAAAGAAAGAAAAACCTGTGAACGTAGGATCTCATGATCCCTGGAGAACGGAGGCGAACGTATATTCACGAGATTTAGCATTATTCTGATATTCAAGGGCACAGTTTTGGTGTTAAAACTATTGTTTTAAAAAGATGATAACTTTGTAGTCACTACAAAATCAAACAAAATATAAGCAAAAATGCAAGAAATGCTGAAATTTTTTTTTAAAAAAAGAACAAAACAACAATAAGCACCAAGTATAAATGTGATGGATAAAAATAAAGGAAAACACCCCATAGAATTAGTTATGAGTGCTATTCACAAACTTCGGTGTATACAAGCGTTGTCGTTGTTATCGTTGTCGGGCTCGACTCATGTTCTTAATCGTCTGCTGACAAAATAACTCAAATGCTGAGCAGATGTTAATTAATAAAATCGTTTTGATTAAAAAATAAATAAACAAAAGAAACAAAAAAGAAAAACTGGTTAATTCCGTGTGTGTGTGTGTGTGTGTGTGTGCGTGTGTGTGTGTGTATATATATATATATATATATATATATATATATATATATATATATATATATATATATATATATATATGATTCCTTAATTGGAATTCATTTTTGGGATGAGCATTATACATAGTAATTTATTTTTTATTTCGGACTAATATTCTATTAAAAAAAAAGATGAGAATAATAGTCCGAAATAAAAATAAATTATATATATATATATATATATATATATATATATATATATATATATACAGTCACTCGAAACATGCTTGTAGATACTGTTTTAAAAATAAAAACAATTATATATATATATATAATTTCTTTTCTCCATTTAATGAACTCTTTACACTAACTCTTTTTGCATATATGATTATTTTTCATATAATTCAGTTTTAATTTATGCCAGTACCAGTAAATTCATAGCCTCGCTATAATATTCATTTGCTAATCTTTTTCATCTGATGAAAAGAACGCATTTCTTTGAAACTATACGGATTAAGAAAGTTTTAATGCTTTCTTTTTGAGTATCCTGTCGAACAATAAATTCTTGTAAATTATTTATAATTTTTAGCATTTAATTTTGTTCTTTTATGACAAGCTTTATTTCATATTTCCGTTGTATGTAGATTTTTATTTGGTTGGAATTACTAAACAATTATTTATAATTATATATTCTATAAGTTTACATGATATTATTGGCTTATAAACTTATCTTTTACTACTATATATATATATATATATATATATATATATATATATATATATATATATATTATATAAAAGTGAACGCATGTATGTATGTGTGACTGTGTACATTTTCCTGATGTACATTTATATATGCAATGACTCTGTCAATTTTAAGTCTACAGACTCAAAATTTGATATACAGGGTACTGAGATTTGGGAAAATCTTTGTAATCCATTTTCGACCAAAAATGTGGCTGTTAAGGGGTCAAAGTTCAACGATTTGACCTTTGAGAACTCTACCAAACTCCTCCGACAATCTATATATCTATAAAAATGAACGTGTCTGTGTGTGTCTGTGTGTGTGTTCATTTCCCTACGCAATAACTCTGTCAATTTTTAGTCTAAAGACTCGAAATTTGATATACGGCGTACTGAGATTTGGGAACATCTATGTGATCGGTTTTCGGCAAGAAATTTAACTGTTAAGGTGTCAAAGTTCAACGATTTGACCTTTGAAAACTCTACCTAACTTCTCCGACAATTTTCAGTCTAAACACTTGAAATTTTAGATATAGGTTCCTTGGACATGGATCTAACTTTGAGCCAAAAACAATAAATATTAAGGGGGCATAATAGGGGTGAAAGTTAAAAAGAAAATTGACCTTTTTTTTTTTTGTGAACGTGTCTGTCTGTGTGTATGTGTGTATAAGTTTTCCAACGCAATACCTCTGTCAATTTTAAGTGTACAGATGCGAAATTTGATATACAGGGTACTGAGATTTGGGAAAAAATTTGTAATCCGTTTTCGGCTAGAAATTTGGCTGTTATGGGGTCAAAGTTCAACGATTTGTACTTTGAGAACTCTACCAAACTCCTCCACCAATTTTAGGTCGAAACACTTGAAATTTTAGATATAGGTTCCTTGAACATGGATCTAACTTAATAACTTGATTTAAGCCCAAAACAATAACTGTTTAGGGGTCATAATAGGGGTCAAATTTGAAAACAAATTGACCTATGCGGTCTCTACTAAATTACTCAGACAATTTCTGGTATTAACGTTTGAAATTTTACATAAAGGGTATTCAGAGATAGAGCAAGCTTTTTGATCGGTTTTTGTTGAAAATTTGAGCTACCAATATATAAATGTATGTATGTTTGCATGTCTGCCTAAAACTTTCGACAGAGGCGACGGATTTTAACGAGATCAGTATCGTTTTGAAGCTCGACCTTTCAGACGACAAATGCCGAAAAATTGGCAAAAAACATGAATTTCTAAACCGGGTACTTTTCTACAGGAAGGGGTCGCTTTTTTCGCCGATATTTTCGAAAGTGATACCTTTTTTCGATTGTCTAGCCTTAATTTAAACGCACGTCACTTCTGGCTTGACTGTGGTCGTAACAGCAAAGACGTCAGGTTTTTCCTATTCTTTTCCTTCTTCGCGCTACTACCATTTTTTTTTTTTTGCTCAACACACATCTCCAAACACCTGGACAACGGATATATATATATATATATATATATATATATATATATATATATATATATATATATATATATATATATATATATATATATGAATCCTAGCGTGGATGAAACGCGGAATATTCTGTGTAGCTTAATTGACATATATATTTTATAACTTACTATTACTTTCGTATACTTTCGTATACTAATTTATGTGATTAAATGAAGTAAAAGCAGTAATATACGGACACGCGTGTTTCGGAGTCCTACCCTTCTTCAGCGTAGCTTGACTGTTAGGATATATATATATATATATATATATATATATATATATATATATATATATATATATATATATATATATATAATCATGCATCATTGGACATTAATTTTTACTCAGGTTGCTTGTTTCTACTTTTTCCATATCAATCAATATTCCGTTTTCAAAGTACGTCGCTGTAGAAATTGCGTAGTCATAGTGGACAGTGTATCACTTATTAGTGACAGTTCTTTCTGGTATATGTTCCCATAACTTGCTGCTGCATACAATATTCAACTTTTTGCAGATTGTCCAGTGGAGATATCGACACATTTCACTGTGCTGCATTATGTAGAGCCTTCTCCAGAAGGACCTTACAACTGTGACTCACATTTCTCTACTTCCGTAAAGCAAAACCTGCACTGGTGAGACCACACATCGTTGATGAGCATTGATCATCAAGCCTTGATCTTGGATATAAGTTATGAATGAGAGCTGTGAGTATTCAAAACTGTACTTACTGCGTTTCGTTTTCATCTAAAAAGCAGGTGTGTACAAGTGCTTTCAACTTGTCCGGAATTAGATAGTACGTATGTGTTCTATAAACCCATTCATATCGTTAATATACTTAAAACACGATGTTTTACCAGTGACAGGTAGACCCCGAAACAGTGCGCATTCTCTCCTGATGACCCGACATTATCTGCATACCGGAATGGATTACCTCCCCACACACATCACAAAAAAAAAACGATAAACTTTGTTATTTACAAGTCTACAGAGAGATGAAGGCTCCAAAATAGTGCGAGTTCTCTCCTCATTACCCGACATTGTTTGGAGACCGGAATGAAATGCCCTACATGTTAAAACATCTGATACACTTGATTATATACATGTCCGCAAACAAAAATATCTACTGTTAATCGCTTTTGGATTAGCGCGCTGTTGCTGCTGCTGCTGTTGCTGCTGTTGCTGCTGCTGTTGCTGTTGCTGTTGCTGCTGCTGTTGCTGCTACTTCTGCTGCTGCGGATGATGATGATAATGATCGTAATGGTGGTGGTGTCGGTGATAGTGGTGATGTTTATGATGTTTCTGCGTTGTCTTTATTCAATTCAACGGAATAGAAAGTGATAGGAGGTGAAGTAAGGTAAGGGCGACGATGGAAAGAGACATAAAACTCATAGACGATCAAGGGAATATCAGGTACAAATATTTGCACACAAAGTAAATAGCATTAAAGGGTAAATAACATCAAAGTGAATTATCGTTAATGAATCGTTTTTTTTATTACGCTGAGGGATACAATATTTGAGACTTGGTTTTAACTAACCTGTGATCTCTGAATCTAAAATGACACTATGGAACAACATTTTCGTTGAATGAGATTTGACTTTTATATTTTGAAGTCGGATTTGATTCTCGTTTTAGCTTAGTTAGATTTCACTTGTGTTTACCTTCTGGTTTTGCTTGGGTGAGAGTTAGGTCTTGATTTTTATTCAATTAGTTCTGACTCATGATTTTGTTGATTTGACCTCTATCCTTGCTGAATTAAATTTGGCTCCTGCTTATTTGGAGTTAGATTTAAGTTTGGTTTTCCTTGAGATAAATATAGACTACTTAGCTGAGTTCTATTTGACTCCTTATTGTTGAGTTAAATTTGAGACCTAGTATTATTGAGTTAGATTTTAACCTTGATTTTGTGTAATTAGATTCGAATCTTTATTTTGTTGAAATAGATTTGATTCTTGGTTTTATTTAGTAAGATTTGGTTCTTGTTTATATAGAGTTAGATTTTTCTGGGTCTTTGTGAGTAAGATTTGAATCTTGGTTTTGCTGAGGAGAATCTGACTTTTATTTTTGTTGAGTTAGATTTGACACTTGGGTTTGTTGAAATAGATTTGACCCTTGGTTGTGTTGAGTCAGATTTGACCTTTGGACTCATTTAGAGATTTGTTTTTTACTTATTTTCTCTATTTTACTGAGTTCGATTTCACTTTTGTTTTTGTACAGTTGATCTGAATTTTTTTTGTATTTTTATATTTGAACCTTGTTTATATTGTTTTAAATTATACTCTTGTTATTTTTGTTGAGTTCAATTTGACATTTATTTTTTGATAGGTTTGATCTAACTCTTATTTATACTTTCGATGAATTTGACGCTGATTTCTAACAAACTTTGTCATCTATACATATATATTTTTGTTTTTCTATCTATCTATCTATCTATCTACCTATATATATATATATATATATATATATATATATATATATATATATATATATAAATATACATAAGTGAACGTGCCTGTGTGTCTGTGTATCTCTGTCTACGTCTGTGTACATTTCCCTACGCAATAACTCTGTCATTTTTCAGTCTACAGACTCGAAATTTGATATACAGGGTACTGAGATTTGGGAAAATCGATGTGATCGGTTTTCGGACATAAATTTGGCTGTAAAGGAGTCAAAGTTCAACGATTTAACCTTTGAGAACTCTACCAAACTCCTCAGACAATTTTGTGTGTAAATACTTGAACTTTTAGATATAGGTTCCTTGGACATGGATCTAACTTAATAACTTGATTTATTGCCTTTGATGACCTGTGTGAAAGCTCTTTGTGAGCCGCCAATCATAATAATAATAATAATAATAATAATAATAATAATGTTTTTATATAAGTTTATTTATACTGCTCCGGTTAACTAGTGCCGTTTCTGCATTGTTCCTTTTCTCCACATTAAAAAACGACCCTGGTGTCTAACTCTGTCCCGTGGGGAGGCATTGTAAATAGGAACTACTGCCGTTTCTGCATTTCAACGATTTAGCATTGAGAAGTGTATCTTATACAAGACTCGAACTAATATGCCCACGTACCTCGACATTATCACTGTCGCTGGGTGAGACCAAAGAGAGCGTGATGAATGCGTTTATAAGTTCTTTGAAGCCGCATCACGCCAAACACCAAACACGCACACTGAACAAATCCAAATCCATACTTTTTCAGATACTGTTCGTCCATCGTTGCCGATGAAGACCACGAACACCACAGATGATGCGGTGACTTGCGCATTTTTTTTTTTTTTTTGACAAGAGTTGCGCAATCTCTAAATACACATCTCCTGAGTCGGCATTGTTTTAATCCAGTGGCAAGTAGAAATTCGAGCGACTGGAAACAATGCCGTGATAAGCGGAGAGAACACACAGTGCCTGCTATTCCCAAATGGTTATCAATCTGGTACTGGCCATTACTTAAATTTGATGTCGACGTTATTATGTCGTGCATCATGTTATTACATATAGAATACGATTAAAAGAAAGTTATACTTTGTACTGGTAATAGAACGGTTCTGATATATCCCAATTTCGATATAATTACTAAGATCTCTTTTAATTCCTAAATATTTAGTTATAGAGTTTTTGGTCCCCTCGACAAAAGGAGGGTGGATGTGTAAATTCACCCTTGTCCGTTTGTCCGTTTGTCCGTTCGTCCATCCGCATTTTTCTCAATAATCACGCCTTGGAATTTTGCTTAATTTTCCACAAACATTAAACATGATATGAGTAAAAATATAACAGAAGAGATTTTCCGGGAAAACTCCGGGGTGTCTTTCAGGTTAAAATGGCTAAAATTGACACTTTTGTGCTTATTAAAACAAAATTGATGCCTTAGATTTTTATAAAATTTTCTGAAAAGTTGTAACTAACTGATTTCTTTATAATTTTTGTTTGTCTATACTTCGCGATAACTCTTGGGTGTGCCCCCAGGGGCTCTTTTAGGGCTAATAAAAACACTCAATTTTGAGGACTAATTTATCATATTTGTCTAAAATTTTCTGTGTATGTCTATTTAGCAGTTTTGCTTGGTGCGGAACTCAAATTTAAATATGTTAAGGCCTTGGGGACTTTTGGGGCTAAATGTGGGGAGGGGCAAGTGATGGACTTTTTTTCTTTTTTTTTTTTTTTTTTGCATGGTGCAGAACTCAAATTTATATATGTCAAGGCCTAAAACTGACGAACAGACGAACGGGTGAACGGACAAGAGTAAATTTACAGGTCCACCCTCCTTTTTTTCCGGGGACCAAAAACATGTTACAAAAATGAGCTTTGTCTGAGATGCATTAAATGTAACCATGTTCTTGGTCTTTTGGCCCAGATCAAAGTGTAGTATCTGTTCTTCATATGCTATGCTTCAATGTCTTGTTATCTCACAGTGGAGGAGCAATCCTTCACGTCTGAGACAATTTTTATTTTTATTCCTTTTCTCCACGTTAAAAACGACCCTGATGCCGTACTCTGTCCCGTGGGGAGGCATTGTAAATAGGGACATGAAATGTAACCATATATATTTTCTCACCCATCTTACTACTACAAACCGGACATTTTTAAAAGACAAATCTGTTTAATTCGATCTCTACTATTTCCCTGTCAATAAATCTTTTGAGGTGGAACAAATTGGAAATAAGATCTCGAAAACTAAAAAAAAAAAAAAAAAAAAAAAAAAGGATGAGGAAAAATAACACATTGAAACAAAAAAATAAGACGATGTTCGTTAACGTTGTTTTTCCTTTCAGAAATTTGAGAGATTTTATTAAAATTTACACAAGATCAGTTTTTGGACGAGTCCATGAAACAAGGAATCTTTGTACCCCTAGAATTATGTTATGCAGTTCCAAACCCAAACATTTTCAAAGTACTTAACATCAGATAGTGTTCTAGTCTTCTTAAATGCAGAGCCATTCTCAAAATAGAAAAATGTACTTGTCTCAAGCAAAATATAAAATGGCGGCATGAATTCAGTCAGAGAAAAATTTCCAGGAAAAACTCTAACCATAGTAAGCAGAAACATAATAGTCTTTTTGTGTCAAGTCAAAAATTATCACAGAAGAATTCAAAGAGATTCAGTATCTCCTATCTATTCTTTATTCTTATCAATTTGGGATTTTTGTGTTTTGATATTCATATTAAACACCCCTTTTCGATTCAGGTAGAAAGAAAATACAACTTCCTTATATATGGGTCGCGGAATTGCATTCACTACAAAAAGATCATGCTAATTTGCATATTCTTTTAAACATTCATTTCAATTAGTTCCCTATTAGGGTTTTTTTTTTCGGTTTTCTCATGAGATGGTCATCTTTAGTTAAGTATTACGTGTGATTATATCCATGCTGATATTCTACATGATTTATACTTGCGTAATATTTGCGTAAAAAGTTATTGTAAAAATAAAACTTTTCCCATATATATTTCTGTATGCACGTATATTTTTGTTTACAAAATTTTGCCTATCAAACTCCTCTGTCAGTTTTTGGTCTACAGAATGAAACTTCATATATAAGGTATTTGAATCAATGTGAAACTTTATATTTGGGTTTTAGCCTGGGGAAAATCGATACAAAAGTGTTAAAATAAAAAAATGAAATTTGTAAGGTGAAGGTCGAACGACGACATTACGAATATGCATGCATAACGTTACTGGTTCATGTTTTAATTTTTAGCCTTGCAGCAAACATGTCTTCATAGTTCAGTCATGAACGACAGAGGACAACATAAATCGTAAGTTAAACGTTTCGGTTTCGATTTTCGGTGGTGGCGCACGAATCATTTTCTTTTTAAACTTTTTAAATCATTACTATACATTAGGTCCAGTATAATCTATAATATAAATCTTACCTGTCTATTTAAATGTATGTGTGTATGTATGTTTGTAAACTGCCTAAAACTTTCGACAAAGGCGACGGATTTTTACAAAATCGGTATCATTTTGAAGCTCGAACCTTCGGACGACAAATATCGAAAAATTGGCCAAAAACATCAATTCCTTTAGCCTCAACTTGGCGCTTTTTACAAGGAGGGGTCGCTTTTTTTAGCCGATATTTTCGAAAGTCATTCCGTCGTTTCGATTGTCTAGCTTTAATTTAAATCTACGTCACTTCCGGTTTGGCGATGGGCGCAACAGCAAAGACGTCAGTTTTTTTTTTCAGGTTCTTTTCCTCCTTCGCGTAACGGGTTCGAGCCTGCCTGCCTACTACCACTTTTTTCTCAACACACACCTCCAAACACCCGACAACGCCGGGCATCCAGGCTAGTATAATAATAAGTACGTAATCTACATGAATTAAAATATCATATTTAAGCGTATCTTACGACCGGGCAATGCCGGGCGGCCTGCTAGTATTTTTGTAAAAGTCGAAACGTTATTCAGCTTTTTCTGTTCATAGTTAAGATGGCTTACGTCACGATTACAAATCTATGGATGCCTATTCATAAAAAGCACCTATTTTTGGATGTTCCATTTATTTATGTATATCTTTAACGTAAGAAAACTTGTGCATATGAGCGGAAGTTTTAATGAACCTAGCACTTTAGGTAAATAGATTTAATAAAACGACGGAGGCCTTTAGAGCACTGCTGTAACCATTCATTCTTAATCCACTCTCAGCAAGATGTGACACAAGGCTGGAAAATGGGAATGTCAAGCCAGCGCCCCTAAAGAAGAGGCAATTTGGCCTATCAAAATTTGCCTGATCGTTCTCATCGACATTCCTCGGTAGGGGCGCCTCAGGTAACAAGCAGTAATTCAGTATGCCTGAATCATTTGGTTGCAGTGTTGAGCATCATTTAGTCGTCTCGTATCAGTGAGATGATTATTGTTTGCGTTGATTTCTTTTGATATCACCAGGATGTCCATACTTATCAAGGCCTAGAGGCCACTCGAGAATAAGGGTTAATGAATGTAAGGTAGTCAGTGAGACAACAGCGTAATGATCGGCAGTGGAATTTGGATAGAATTTGATTATTTAAAAAGGACGGCTCCAACAACAACTTATTTACATTAGACTTGAAGATGACCACGTTGTAGTTAGCTGGAAAGTAGGCACGCGGTATAGTGTTCCACAGGCTGGCAGTTCTAGGAAAGAAAATTTGTTAATGGAATTTGTATTTATCTTTAGACAGAGAGTGGGGGAATTTGTTGAGTGGTTGTAACTAGACGAGTGTTTGTCGTGAATGTTTTGAAGGGGGGGGTAATAGATTGAAGCTCAGTCGAGCACTTGCTATGAAAATAACGATAGAACAGAGATATAATAACAACGTCTTGTCTAGTCAGAATTTTTTCTAGAAAGATATTCAATACTTATGGGATGAACCACATGAAGGTTGCCAACATTTTAAGAGAGCGGACACGCGTATGCAAATGCATACAAAATGTTAAATGACGTCACTGCAAGGAAAGTGCTATAAAAAGGAGAGAGAGAGGGGGAAAGCTAAAAGAGACAATCATGCGAAAGACGTCACACCGTAACGAGAAGTCACACATGGTGGGAAAACGTGGAAATAAATGCTGTTGTTACACGAAAGAGTAAGTTCGAGTTATTCCTTGTCTTTATCTCATTTGCGACGTAGACTGCATACAACGTGTGGGTCCCGTGTGTAAACGTGTGCAGCATGACATATAGCGCTTAAATTTGCATGTATCTTTTTAGTTTTAGAATCGGATGGATTCCGAGTTCGAATGGCAGCGCTTCTCCACAAAGAGCACGCGCCACCCATGGCCACTCATTGTTTTGTCGCTCCACATCGTCATTACACGCTGGTGCCGCGGTAATTTTATCTATGTTCCGTATTCAACTCAATGGCAAGTCATATGTGATTACTTATTTAGCAGAGTGCGGTCACGCGTATGCAAAAGTTTAGCTATGTGCGAAGAAAACGATTATAAAAAAGCGTGTGTACAGACTGAGGATCACGTTAGAGACGTCGATGACGTTCGAGTTATTTTTGTCTTGGTCTCCTTTGTGACGTAGACTGCATACAACGTGTTGGTCCCGTGTGTAAACGTGTGCAACGTTACATATGTAGAAAATGTAGATGAAGCCAATATCATTAAATATATAAACGCTCATCGCATTGTTTTTAATGAATGTTAAGTACCAATAAAATATATTTATTCACTAATCAAGTGATTGGTTATTTTTATTTTTAAGTTTTTTTAATGTTTTCTTGTGTATTTCGTGCATTTATGTTGTGTCGTAATTTTATTATATCTGTTGGAAATGTCGTTTTTTTTTTTTTTGTTAATACGTATTAGTTTTCTGATTTGAGGCCCCTAGTGCCGCTTTGCGACTTTTAGTTTCAGAGGAGATGTAGTTTGAAAATATGAAGGCAGACCGAGAGACAGATAGACATATAACCATTTAAATATTAGAATAATCTAGTGATTGTTTGTTTTTAGTCTTTTTTAATGATTTCTTGTGCATTTCTTAGACTTATGCTGTACCGTAATCTCATTATATCTATTGGAAATGTTTTTCGTTGTTAATATGTATGAACTTTTTTATACTGATAGATCATTGCCTATCAAGGGCTGGGAGCTCCTCGAGGATTAGTGTTAAATATGTGAGTGGGTTGGCCAGAAGATTACTTGACTGAGTTTGATTATTCAAGACGACGACTCATCAATTATTTGTTTATATTAGACTTGAAAATGTGGGATCCGTCATCACCGCCACGAGAAGTCATGAATGGTGGATAAACGAGGAAATAAATGTCGCTGTTACACGAAAGAGTGAGTTCGAGTTATTCTTTGTCTCCTTTGCGATGTAGACTGCATACAACGTGTGGGTCCCGTGTATAAATGTGGGGAACGGTACAGCATTCATAAGTCAAACTGTTTCCTTAGAACGAACTGGATTCGAACTCGACATACCTAGGTTGTCAGTTCATGCCGTTAACCACTCAGCTACCGTCACCTCCATGGATGTAGTGTTTGGGTGTATGTAGCACTATTATAACCCTACATCTCTGAACTGAAGCAATGTTATTCAAGTCTACTTCGCTAATAAAGTAGTTTATTATTCAACATATAATAAGAAAGATAATTCGACCATGAGAAATCAAAAAAAAAAAAAAAAGGAAAAACAAAATACGCGGGGGGAAAAAAAGAATGAAACAATTTATAAACGAATCAGACGATTACATCCGATTGTAATGTATTACAATAGTTTGTTATTCTAGCTTGAAGTTTCGTACTTTTATTTCGTTGTTTATCGGCTCATCCATTTTGTTTGTTTGTTTGTTTGTTTGTTTGTTGATTTAACTCGATATCTTAGAAAGATTGCATTTTGTTGTTGTTGTTGTTGTTTCCTATTTAATTCTATCCGTTTTTTTTTTTTTTAATGCCCTGTATGTGCGTGTCTGGTTCTATAGCAATTTCTTTCGTTATAGAATAAGACTTTCAATCCGGGTCTTTACACTCGCGGACGATTGATTTATAGGCGCCCCGCCATCTTCCACTGGTATGTCCGACTCGTTCTCTCCGCTGTTCCGGATTCTTAGAAACACGCGCTAATTGGCCTTCCTTCGACCCAACTGTTTCACCGGACTTTTCCATCCAAATCTCAATTTCTACACCTTCCACTACCCCAATCACCTTTTATTTCAATTCGCCATTGCTTTTCTTTAATGCTTTGAGAACTAGTCATCTTTGGAACCTAATCTCGTTACTGTCTCTCAGTGTTATCCACATCGAAAAAAAAAAATTGCAATGAATAAACCAAATAAAAATAAAATATCATTATAATAAACAAGATAAGCTGAGAAAAAATAAAAACAATCTATCCAAACCAAAAGAAAATCGGAAGTTTTCAGTTCGCAAATTTACGAAAACTTCTGCTTACTTTTTTTATTTATTAGGAAAAAATAACATGGCGGCCGATATACTGATTTATTCGTAATTTATGGACAGGACGGATATTTTAGGGTGATGAGGAGAACAGAACGAAGTGTTCTAAGCTAAGGGGTATGTGTGTCTTTCGAGAAGCGGGTTAGAGATAGTATTTCGTCATGGCCAATTGAGAGCGCGAGAGATTGTCTCACTTTTCGTCGTGTGTGGCTAGAATAGAGAGAAAGGAAAACAGTAAGGAAAGGAAAACACAAGGCGATAAAACACTGGTGAAGGCAATGGAATAATCAAACGTGAATAAGAACACTAATGGGAAGAAGAAGGTAAAGAAGAAGAAAAACAAAAAGAACAAGAAGAAGAAAAAGTTAAGAGTTGAAAAGTAAAATAGAAGAATTAAAAACAAGATGGCGGAAATATACAAAACTGAAAACATATACAAACAATGGATAAAGGCTAAAAGAGGAAATAGAAAAAGGCAAATTAACGGATGAAAACTCGAGTTTTGAAAAGAAAATGAAAGAGATGAAATAAGCAACGGCAAATAAGAAAACAAAAAAGAAGTAGAAGAAATAGAAGTCAAAATTTATAAAAAAAATAAAAAAAAAACAAATGGAGCAATTGAAGACAATATGGCGGAAATATGCACAAAATAAAGAGCAAACAATGAATTATATGAAATAGATGAAGAAAAAGAAAGGAAGAGCTTAAAATAAATTAGACTCAAGGAAGATGAGAGAATTGATATCGGCGGAAAGGAAACCGAGAAAAGCAAGTAAAAAAAAAAATGACACAATATAATGTTGAAAAAAAAAAGAGTGGGATAAAATAAGCAAGGACAAATACGAAAACGAATACTAAGTAGAAGAAAAAAAATGAGAAATAAAGATATAAAAGAAAATCATTGAAATCAACATGGTGGAAATATATATAAAAATGAAAACAAAGCTATAAACTACATGAAATGTTTGTAAAGAGAAGAAACGAAGGAATAAAGCGATATACCCTTGTTAAATAAAATTAAGCTCTACGTAGAAACAAAGAATTAATAAGGTGTAAACAGGAACCCGAAGAAAAGCAAGATAAAAAGATGCAAAAAGTCGAGTTTTGAAAAGAAGATGAAGTAACCAAGAAAAGATGGCGAATGTATAAAAAAAAAAAAAGTGAATGGCATCAAATATATAAAGAAAAAAAAGGAAAGAGTATAAAGAAAAGACGGGCACTGTAAGAAGACAAAATAATTGGTATGGACGAAAAAAAAATCCATAGAAAGTCAAATAAAAAAAATATATTAATAGATACAAAGAGTCCGAATTAAAAAAATAAAATTAAAAAAATTAAAAAATGACTGAAATATAAAAACTAAGAATAGCAATGAATTATCTGTAATATATGTAAAAAAGAGGGAAAGGGTGTGGAGGAAATGAAGTAAATTAGGAAAATTTGAAGCTACGTTTTTTTTAACAAAATGGTGGATTAAGGAAATGATGAATGGAAATATGAAACAAAAAAAAAAAAGAATTGCGAACATTTCATGCATCTAAAATATTGTTAATCGATTTCAAGGGACGAATCAGATTCATTATCGATTTAGTATCGAATTTACAGATCACGAAACGAAAAGAAACTTTTTAAATATTACATGTTAAATATTTAACCACGAAAAGTTTTATACGTAAGTTTAACGTAGTACAATAAACTTACTAAATTATTAACCTATGAAACCCCATAGCTTGGTTTACTTTGATTTTTTATTACGACATAGCAACTTTTTTTTTTTTAGATTATTTCATACTGAATAGGTTATATTGTTGAAATTTTTTTAAGTTCAAACTTCTTTATATCTTCAAATAACCAATTGGCCCTCAGCCACCGCTTTGCACCACATTTTGGTTGGTAATTGTTAGTAGTTATTACTAGGGATTGTATTAGAAATATCAATTGCTGTGAGTAGGTTGCTGTGGATCTTAGAGGGTGAGATTTAACATGACCTGCCAATTGATCGACAGGGCCAATCCGAGCGCACGTCAGGCCCAAGTAAGGGCCAGAGTTCAGTGTTGCACTGTGTATATTTACTTTTCCAGGTTATAGAATGCTCAGCCACTAGAATAACATCCCTAAGCGTTACAGGTTGTCAAGCACGGCAAACTGTTTTCTCCATCGGGCAAGAAGAAGAAAAGAAATTTAAAAAAAAAAAAAAAACAGAAAGAGAGATACAGAAAGACAAAGAGGAGGAAAATTATTGTTTTTGCTTTTAGCTTTACTGAACATGATTAAGTTTTTCAAATTGTAAAGGAAAAATACAATAACATTATTGCTTGGTGCATTTTAGACATAAAAAAAATAACACTTAGTCCCTTTTTCTGTTTTTGTCTATGCTAAGTTCTAAGTTACTGTCTTCTGGCGCTTGAAGTTACAACTCTCAAAAAAAAAAAAAAATTATAACTAGGACTATGACAACAGCATATTATTTTCTCTCGAGTATATATCCGACACAGTCAGACACAGTCTATAAGACATACTATAGTACGTGAGACACAATCTATACAAAAACATATAAGATATTAACAGATACACACTCGAGAGTCACAACAATGAAAAAATACGCTGTTGTCCTAGCCTTACTAATAACTCAATTAAGAATTGCTGAAAAAATTAGAATTTCTTTTCAGAATCTTTCACCTTCGAATGGATCATAAACTTAATATTCTACTTGCTCATTCCTCAGTAAACCCGTACGTTACATTTTAAAAAGGCCAAATACAATTCTTGAAAACGAAGCTACTTAAAAAAAAAAGGCTAAATCCACAAAACTTGTCTTTAAAAAAAGCCAATCTGGAAATCTCGGACAAGTATATGAGAGTGACCTCCTTTTGATGTAGCATCGTTTTCAAGTATTATTATAATAATTTGTGATCATCGCTTTGATGATATGAGAAAAGAACTTGCTGTAATTTCGACGTGCAGCGGTTCTTCATCGAGTAATAAAGTCAGCAAAACGTTACGTAAGAAAAACAAACATTCGAAAGAAACAGGGCAAAAAGAAAGAACATTCTCTGCCAAGAGATGCTGGATGGAAATAGTAAATTACAGATCGTCTCTTACAATGTGATTTTATTACTTGTATTGAACTATGTAGCATAATATTACTTTTTGAGTATTTATTAGCATTTATTAATTTATTTCATTTGAATTAGTTCTATATTTAAAATACAGTGGACATTATTTTCATAGAAATGATGATAAACTCATATTTACCGCGAGTTATTGGTTTTTCTTCCCCCCCCTAAAAGAAACCTTTTGCAACATCGTGAAAAATGTCAAATATTAGCTTTATCAAATCATATTTGTAGATTAAATATATTTCTCATTCCGTGAAATTTCCATAGATTTTGCTGGCTTGTATTATTTTAATTAAGGATTAAGTATTATTTGGATTAACAGACGAAAAGTGCGGAGTAAGATATGTAAGAGAAGGAGCTCATATGTTATGCGATAATGGCGCCTACGTCCACCAGGTATAAAAATTAATACAATATCGAAGCCTTAATTAAAAATATTTGATTAGAACAGCATTATATATACGCTTGTGTGGATGTGTGCGAAAATATATTTATATAGTTGTTTTTTTTTAAATTATAATGTGCGACATCAAAGGCAAACATCACATAGTCCACTACACACTTCAGGCCATTACCTTTCCAACGAGCCTTCATTTCAAGGTTCAGTTTAGAATTCTTTTCGACATAAAGACTCCCGAGTTCAACAAGATGCACTCGAAAAATAGGTCGAAGCTTACATCGGCTGCAACGATGCGAGAATTACAATGAGAATAAAAACAGTAGTTCGAATGACCCCAAAGTAATGAAAAGTAAGATTTTGGCTGTTTAAATATATTCTTTGGTGACTTAATGGACGAAAACGACGTGTCCTCTTCCTTCGCTTCTTCTTTTGGATTCCACATTTCGTCTGGGTCTGAGATGCTAAAAAAAATCAACGTCTGTACATTGCGAAACCATTTAAATATAGATACATTAGTTTATCATCAGCTAAAACGAGGATCGACGCTGACAGCGTGATCCGCCATAATCAAATCTACTTGTAAGAGTCGTTTGGTAATCAGAGACTCATACGTCATTTTAGACAGAAAAGCCCTCCTCCACTCTCTCATATTTCTATCTCTACTATTATATAAAAGAAACTTTTTCTGGGTGAGTTCGTTCTCTATGGACTCGAAAACGGCTGGGCCGATTTTTATGAAATTTCACACAAATGTACTTTACAAACCTTGCAATGTTCTTAGAATGGTTTTATATCGGATTGCCTTCGAGAAGTATCGATAATCGATAATCAAAATAATCCGATGAAAGAAAGAACAGCCGATGTTAACCAAAGTTAACACCTTACACAGCCTAACATCACAAGTGCATTTGAAAAAGTTTATTACCACACAAGCTGAAAGACCAACATATATAATCAACTGTAGGTTCTTTGATATGACAAGAGCGCGTCATAATAATTTATAATTATAACACTTGCCGCGAAACTAATTAAGCCCGTATCACTGGAAATAGGGAACAAAATTACGTGTAATAGATGAAAAGGGAAAAGAAATGACCATCAAACTACTACGAATTTCCAATCATTACTGTATTACGAGGCAAGTGTATTCAATCTAAAAATGCAGATGAAGCCCGCTTGGAACTTTATATATAAGTTGTTGATAAAAAAAAACTGGAATACTGCTATTCGGGGACTGAAAACACTTTTGAAATAACGTTGTACTTATAAAAGTCCAAGAGACGTGTTTAAGGGAAAGTATGGTGATAGATTCCCCTCTCACGAACTAAAAATGAGTACAATTAGGTAATCTATTTTTGCAATCAACTCGGTAGATAAATAAACATTTATGGACGAGAAAAAAAAGCTAGCATTTAATACAACAGAAATACATAAATTAAATACTGAAATAAAATGTAGTTATTAATATTTGAATCTAAAAATAAAAAGTGCGAATTAGTATAGGAATCACTTATCTCAAAGACATTTCCGTCTCCAAACTGCAAACTAGTGAAGAATTTAACTTTTAATATCGTTCAGAAGATTTTTATTTTTTATTTTTAAATTAATCCTTAAAAGAAAAGTGTGATTTTATTCTGAACTTTAACTAGTCACGTTTTAAGAAACTTACGATATAAAAGAAAAGCGGATGGGGGGGGGTTCTTCCGAAGTTTGTTGGTGACGTTATAAGTAATTGCGAGATAAGATGGAAGCCACTCTTTAACCCTTATCCTTGAGTGGCCTCTGGGCCTTGATAATGTGGTGATGCCTATGTAAAAAAAAAATAAAAAATAAAAAATAACGTTTCAAATCTTGGGTTATTTTTCTAACGCGCTGATGAAGTCCAAGCTTGTGTAAGTTATAATTTGATAAACATAAGCAATTATATCCTTATATGCCAGTACTGAGGACTGAAGCAAAAGTACACAATGTTTTGACCAATAAAAGAAAATTAATAAATACTTGTGTATCTATCCTTATTAACGTGTGATATATCAATGGAGGAATATAATCAGTACAACATTTACGTGTACTTTACGACCTGGCTACGCCGAGCGTCCCTGCTAGCTTAGATAAATACTTTTGCAGCTTTAACAAAAGAGCTACAATAATATCAGAGCGTCTCCATTTACACTGAATATCTATAGAAGTCAACATCAATATATTACATATTAATGAGTCCCCTGTGGAGTTTCCATAGGTCACGCTGGTTTTCAATTTTTTAGATTTGCAGTAAATTTATAATTCAAATTGAAATTTATAGCTCTTGTATTGCACTATTGGCTACTCTAAATGAGGAGTTTATGCTATCTATTCATATGTAATCAATGCCCCAATAGTTAAATTACAGACACACACGCACACAAACACACACACACACACACACACACACAAACACACACACACACACACACACACACACACACACACACACACATATATATATATATATATATATATATATATATTTGGGCAGCATTTTCTCCCTTATACCCGTTTCATTCAAGAGCAGCCAACTCTTCTTTGTTTCTCTTACAAGTATAACACGTACATTGTCATGACTCGAACCAACATCTCTCATCGTCTAACATGTCACCTCTCTTCCTCGAATAGCTCCATTTATCAGCCCCTCACAGCACACGACACCCTCAAAACCGAATTTAGAGACATATTCATATAAAAAACTGCCATTTTAGCTGTCTCACGCTGTGATGTACGCCTCCCAATTATTGAAGCCTTGTTAATCCGTAATGACAAATAACAACAACCGATAATCAAGCTCAATACGAAGCGAGTGGCATGCCTAAATGCTTTTAAGTATTTTAAACGACGTTAAACGATTTTAATCGTCTTTCCATTCAATACATTATCTTATTTTTGTATTATTATTTTTCATCACTCGTCTGAGGACGGCTGATGGAGGTCGAAAACGTTCGCGAATATGGCAACTTTCTTTTTACACTCAAACAAAATATTCGGAAACTAATCCGTTAAAAAGAAAAAATGGATTGTAAGAGAAACAAACAAGAGTTGTCTCTGCCCTTCAATAATACACACACACACACACACACACACACACACATATATATATATATATATATATATATATATATATATATATATATATATACAGGGTGTCCACAAATTCTGGCTGCATAATCTACAGGGTGCCCACAAAGTCTGGCTACATAATCTAAAGGGTGCCCATAAAGTCTGGCTACATAATCTAAAGGGTGCCCATGAAGTCTGGCTACATAATCTAAAGGGCGCCCATAAAGTCTGGCTACATAATCTAAAGGGTGCCCATAAAGTCTGGCTATATAATCTAAAGGGTGCCCATAAAGTCTGGCTACATAATCTACAGGGTGCCCACAAAGTCTGGCTACATAATCTAAAGGGCGCCCATAAAGTCTGGCTACATAATCTAAAGGGTGCCCATAAAGTCTGGCTACATAATCTAAAGGGCGCCCATAAAGTCTGGCTACATAATCTAAAGGGTGCCCATAAAGTCTGGCTACATAATCTAAAGGGCGCCCATAAAGTCTGGCTACATAATCTAAAGGGCGCCCATAAAGTCTGGCTACATGATCTAAAGGGTGCCCATAAAGTCTGGCTACATAATCTAAAGGTCGCCCATAAAGTCTGGCTACATAATCTAAAGGGTGCCCATAAAGTCTGGCTACATAATCTAAAGGGTGCCCATAAAGTCTGGCTACATAATCTAAAGGGCGCCCATAAAGTCTGGCTACATAATCTACAGGGTGCCCACAAAGTCTGGCTACATAATCTAAAGGGTGCCCATAAAGTCTGGCTACATAATCTAAAGGGTGCCCATAAAGTCTGGCTACATAATCTACAGGGTGCCCACAAAGTCTGGCTACATAATCTAAAGGGCGCCCATAAAGTCTGGCTACATAATCTAAAGGGTGCCCATAAAGTCTGGCTACATAATCTAAAGGGCGCCCATAAAGTCTGGCTACATAATCTAAAGGGTGCCCATAAAGTCTGGCTACATAATCTAAAGGGCGCCCATAAAGTCTGGCTACATAATCTAAAGGGCGCCCATAAAGTCTGGCTACATGATCTAAAGGGTGCCCATAAAGTCTGGCTACATAATCTAAAGGGCGCCCATAAAGTCTGGCTACATAATCTAAAGGGTGCCCATAAAGTCTGGCTACATAATCTAAAGGGTGCCCATAAAGTCTGGCTACATAATCTAAAGGGCGCCCATAAAGTCTGGCTACATAATCTAAAGGGCGCCCATAAAGTCTGGCTACATAATCTAAAGGGCGCCCATAAAGTCTGGCTACATAATCTACAGGGTGCCCACAAAGTCTGGCTACATAATCTAAAGGGCGCCCATAAAGTCTGGCTACATAATCTAAAGGGTGCCCATAAAGTCTGGCTACATAATCTAAAGGGTGCCCATAAAGTCTGGCTACATAATCTAAAGGGTGCCCCTAAAGTCTGGCTACATAATCTAAAGGGCGCCCATAAAGTCTGGCTACATAATCTAAAGGGTGCCCATAAAGTCTGGCTACATGATCTAAAGGGTGCCCATAAAGTCTGGCTACACAATCTAAAGGGTTCCCATAAAGTCTGGATACATAATCTAAAGGGTGCCCATAAAGTCTGGCTGAATAATCTAAAGGGTGTCCACAAAGTCTGGCTGCATAATCTAAAGGGTGTCCACAAAGTCTGGCTGCATAATCTAAAGGGTGTCCACAAAGTCTGGCTGCATAATCTAAAGGGTGCCCACAAAGTCTGGATACATAATATAAAGGGTGTCCACAAAATCTGGCTACATTAAGTAGCCAGACTTTGTGGACACCCTGTATATATATATATATATATATATATATATATATATATATATATATATGTATATAATGTCTGTAGGAATTTAATAATTATTAAAGTAAATAATAATATCAGCCCTTTAAGAAACTTGTTTCTTATCGTTGAACGCTTTCAGTTGTAATAAAGTCGGTCTACTTAGCTCATATTTGCTGATCGTCATATAATGTTTAGATCACTCTGACTGTCGTTAAAAGCATTTAATAAGAATAAATGTTTAAATTTCAACTGTATCTTTTGCGGTTGACAGTAGCCGAATTGTTCGGGTCCTTGCAATCTCTCGACTGGCGTTAATCGTGTCACTGATGATTCCCGAAAGGATGAAGCACTAGTGGCTGTAGGTATTTAATAATTATTATAGTAAATAATATATATATATATATATATATATATATATATATAGAGAGAGAGAGAGAGAGAGAGAGAGAGAGAGAGAAAGAGAGAGGAGGGGAAGATATATGTATGTATGTAATTTATGTGTTTATATGTAATTTAGCTACTTAATTTAGCTACTTAGTAATTACATATGAATAAATAACACTAGGTTCTCATTTAGATAGCTCAATAGTTCGATACTGGAGCTATGTATATTTTCTTTAATACCCGCTATAGTAAATAGAAAAGTTTATATTCGTGGGCTGTGAAACTTTGTAACATTGTTTTTCTTTTCCATACGCTGATGAATCCCAAGTTGTGCAAATTATAATTTCATGAACAGTCCCAATAAAAAAAAAAACTTTCCTAAAATACTAAATACTTGTGTGCCTATTCTCATTTACTTGATATTGTATCTTTAAAGTATATATATATATATATATATATATATATATATATATATATATTTATATATATTTATATATATGCGTGTGTGTGTATACTTGCTTATTTTCTTCATGTAAATATAGTCGTATCTACATTTATATCGTAGCACGCAAGATATGACTATATTTGCATAAATAAAATAAGAATTATAAATTAGCTCTCTTTGATTGAGCACTACTTATGAACCATGTTAGAATTCAATGGTTCTAATCTTTTGAATATTTTAAACTAGGGATATATATATATATATATATATATATATATATATATATATATATATATATATATATATATATGTGTGTGTGTGTGTGTGTGTGTGTGTGTGTGTGTGTGTGTGTGTGTGTGTGATTTTGGAAATTCACCACAATGCAAAATGAGAAGAAAACCTAAAATTATTTCAATATTAATCAACGTTTCGTCTTTATTTCAAAATTTTATCAGGATGACCGATTTGAAAAAAAAAAAAAAGGAAATTGAAATCTGTTAGATTAATATTAGCTTGCTGCGTACAGGAAATAAATTATAGAATCTCTTACATTGTTTAATTGTGTCAGAGTTTATAATGAGGAAACAGAGCTTGAATTTAGATCGTAACTCGCTATTTTACTTCAAATTCCCAACAACACGCTGTGAATAACAACGATGCAAAACACAAACAAACAAAAAACTTAATGTACTTCATACATAAAGTTCATATATTAAATTATAACGTCTGTGCTATTCCGAAAAAATTCTTTTCACGCCATAGCCGTTGTGTGTATTTTCAAATATTAACTTCTATGCCTTCTTCAAATTAGTAATCTTGAGAAAGTCTTAAAAGAAGACTTGCTTATACAAAGTCTTAAAAATCTTGAGAAAGTCTTAAAAGAATACTTGCTTATACAAAACTAAAGTAAGCAATCCTGAAAAGGTTTGTAGTTACTTGTAACTGGCTGACCGAAACATGCTCATAAATGCGTAGCGATATATAAATGTTTATGTAAAACAAATAAAAAGTATATCTTGCTCTACTTTGGTATTGAGCGCTTTTCTATTAACCCCGTTAAAACTTCAGTGGTTGCTTTATCTCTGGAAAATATTAACCTGGAATTATCTATAATATAAATCTCACCTGTCTGTTTAAATGTATGTATGTATGTATGTATGTATGTATGTATGTATCTTGGCTATCTTGCTCTTGCTTGTTGTTGGATTTCAACATTTTGAACCGAGAGAGAAACTTAGCTGTCGTACAAAGCTAAGACTCTGTAACATCATATTTGTATAGATACTCCCTCAGGTATTTGGGCTCATGGATTTTAAATGTCTGAGGGAGTGGCACTCGTCTGACAAGAAACGTTGCAATCATCATCATCATGTATGTATGTATGTATGTATGTATGTCTAAAACTTTCGACAGAAGCGACGGATTTTCGATATCGTTTATAAGCTTGACCCTTTGGGGGATAAATATCGAAAAATTGGCTACAAACATTAATTCCTTCACCCTCAACTGGGCACTTTCTACAGGGAGGGGTCGCTTTTTTCGCTGATATTTTCGAAAATCATCCCCTCTTTTCGACTGACTAGCCTTAATTTAAACATACGTCACATCCGGTTAGGCGATAAGCGCAGCAGCAAAGACTTCGCTTTTTTTTTCACTTTCTTTTCACCTCCGCGGTACGGGTTCGAGCGTGCCTGCCTACTACCACTTTTTTTTTTTTTTTTGCTCAACACACACCTCCAAACACTCGGGCAACAAGCCTAGTATATATATATATATATATATATATATATATATATATATATATATATATATATAGTGATGATCATATTTATTGGCACGGTAAAATAAAAGTTAAATTTTGTCTAATAAATTCTAAAAAAGGGATTAAATTAAAGAAAATAACAAAGTATATTATGTATTTTTAACTGGCCTTTCCGATGCAGCAATCGGATTTTAGAAAAAATAAATAACAAAGGAACAACAAACATAATTGCAAAAAACCCTTGTTCAAAATTATTGGCACGATTTATTTAATAATCAATTGTATAGCCTTTGGCCTTGATTACCTTCCTCAGTCGCTTTTCATAGTTTACAACCAAGTTGTTGCACTCTTCAGTAGTAATTTTAGCCCACTCTTCCTGACAATAATCCTCCAATTGAATAAGATTCTTAGGCTTCCTTTGCATTACCCTCAATTTTAATGTTCTCCATAAATTTTCAATTGGATTAAGGTCTGGGCTTTGTGATGGCCACTCCAAAACATTAATATGATTGTCCTCAAGCCATTTCTTAGTCAGTTTAGCCGAATGCTTTGGGTCATTATCTTGCATGAACCACCAACGACGACCAAGTGAGAGCTCTTTAGCAGAGTCTTTCAGGTTTTCATCCAATATTTTAACATAATCTTCCTTTTTTATGCTACCTGTGACCTTAACAAGTCGCCCTGGTCCAGAGGCAGCAAAGGATCCCCAAAACATCAAACTGCCTCCACCGTGCTTCACTGTGGGTATGGTGTTCTTAGGCAGGAAAGCTTCGCCAGATTTTCTGTAAATATAAGACACTTTATTATGGCCAAATAACTCTATTTTCGTTTCGTCAGTCCATAGAACACGTTTCCAGAATGCAACATCTTTATCAATATGACGTTTTGCAAAGGCTAGCCTTGCTTTCAGGTGCATAGGCTTCAATAAGGGAGTCTTTCTCGGACGACATGCTTTTAAACCAGCTCTCTTCAAAACTCTACCAACTGTATGTCGAGATACATTCACTCCAGAGGTGCTCTGTTCATCAACAATCTCCCCAACAGAGATCCTTGGGTTTTGTTTTACTTGTCGAACAATTTTCCGTTCATCTCTTGGGGAAAGAATCCTTTTTCTCCCTCTACCCTCTAAACTCATAACGTGGCCTTGCGATTTGAACTTGTTTATTATGGCTCTAACAGTGGATTTGGGAAGGTTTAGCTTCTTTGAAATCTTATCATAGCCCTCCCCATTGGTATGGCATGCTACAACAAGCTTCCTGACGTCTTTGCTGTGTTCCTTAGTTTTAACCATGGCGATTGAAAATTATAATTTAGTCACTTATAATAGTTTAAATAAATCGCTATCTAAAAATTATCTGAAAAAAAGTATTCACTGAATTAGCGTTAAACAAGCATAATATGGCTATAAAAAAGTTCAGAAAGCACGTAAACCGGAAATTGATTGATATTATACTGATACTAAAAGAAAAACAAAGCCGTGCCAATAATTTTGAACAAGGTTTTTTTGCAATTATGTTTGTTGATCCTTTGTTATTTATTTTTTCTAAAATCCGATTGCTGCATCGGAAAGGCCAGTTAAAAATACATAATATACTTTGTTATTTTCTTTAATTTAATCCCTTTTTTAGAATTTATTAGACAAAATTTAACTTTTATTTTACCGTGCCAATAAATATGATCATTACTGTATATATATATATATATATATATATATATATATATATATATATATATATATATATATATATTAGGATGTTATTACGGATGATAACGACTATCAGTTGTCAAAATTTCAGCTTTTCACAGTTGTTAATTCTAACAAATATTAGGTTTTAAATTTTTTGTCCCTTAGTTTTGGACGCTAGTGTATATACAATCTTAATTAATTATATTTTCTTTAATAAGCTAATTAGGATTTTGTATGACACATTTGCCGACTTATATCCTTGAGACCTAAATTAAGAAACTACGCTAAAACTGTTTTTTGCCTCTGCTATCTGAGTGTGAAATTGGGTTCAAAGGCCAACTAAAGGAATAACTCGACCACAGTAAACAACGTGGGGGGGGAGCGGTAAAAAAGTGTTGCAGATGGGTTGGGTTGGCGAAGGGGGGAGGGGAGATTGATCATCTGCGCGCACACATAGATACACACATTTTTAAACTCATTTTTTTTTCACATACCCATTCGCCTCTTTATATAAACATATGCACATTCAACATATTCAGCGATCTCTTCGGATTTTACGAGTTCAACCTAGATAGCATTTAAGCTGACATACAAAAAGTGCGGTAAGGTCGCCTCGGGTAATTAGCAATAAACTAATCCCTTCTCATCAGATAGGAAAAGCTTGGTAGGGTGGACCTCTTAACGGTATAAACGCTCATTGCTAACACCTTCGTTTGAACTTGAATCTCTAGATAATGAAATTTCCCAACCCCAAAGATTAGACCATTCCTGTAATAACCTGGTCCCTGTTGATTGCGGTGTAATGATCGTTCTGTGCAGTTCTAGGAGGTCTACCCTCCCAGGCTTTGCCTTTTCTCTTTTAGGAAGAGGTTAGTTTCTTGCTAATAACTCGAGGCGCCATCACCGAGGAATACCGACGGGGCTTTCCAGGCAGTGTTTTGCAGGTCAGAATGACCCTCATCGGGGGCGCTGACTTCTCAATCCTATTTTCCGAACCTGGTGTCACAGTTCTTGCAGTGGGAGAAAACAAAACACCTCTAGATAATGCGATTTCAAATGGTCATCATCAGACGGTTTATTATTTTCTTTTAAGATTTGTAAAGTTGTACTTTATATAATTCAAATTGAAATTTATAGCTCGAGTATTGTACTATTGACTACTCTAAATGAGGAGTGTATGTTATCTATTCATATGTAATCACTGCCCCAATAGTTAAATTACACATACACACACACACACACACACATGTTCAGCTTTATGTTATAAGATATATATCATAAGTTTTGGCTGCGATTTCGATTCGAGCTGATGCACCCAAGTATGGATACATGTTTTTTTTTTAAGTTTTGAAATCGCAACTTTATAATATATAAAAATCGATAGAACATTCACTCTATAATATATACGAAATCTACAAGAATTAAAATATCATATTTAAGCGTACTTTACGATCGGGTTACGCCGGGCGTTCCTGCTAGCTTAAATAAATACTTTTGCAGTTTTAGCAAAAGAGTTACGATAATATCAGAGCATCTTTATTTACGCTGAACATCTATAGAAGCCAACATCAATATATTACATATGAATGAGTCCCCAGTGGAATTTCCACAGGTCCCGCTAGTTTTCTCAATAATAACAGCAATAGAAAATGAAATTTAAAATCACAAATAAATTTCTAAGATTCAGTTTTGGAATAGGAAATTAGGCTAAATTTTTTTTCCGATACCTAAAAATTCCGATTTTTTCTATTCCCAATTCCTATTAAACGTGCCAACAGTACAACAAATACCTATCTTTCTCTCTCTATATATATATGAATGTCTACAAATACGTTGACAACATTGCTAAGGCTGCTGCAAAGAAGGGAGGCTCTTACTACCGTGTTAGAAAAGACTCTCACCTAAAAATGCCCTATACTTCGACAAAACTACCATTTTCGCATGCGTGGAGTATTGTTGCAACATCTGGACTGGTGCATCGACCACTAGCCTCTTATTCTTCAGCAGGACTTGAAAAGAGTCACAAATCTGATATGTCTCGCATTATCGGCCAACCGCCCACCTCTGTCCCATCGCCGCAATGTTGTACCATTTTCCTTGTTTCACAAATGTGCTTTGTTCCCTCCTTCAACGTACGAATTCCCGAATTATCTCACAAGCAGCAAAATTTCGTCTCTTCATTGTTGAGGTCCCTAGATGCCGGAAAGCTTTCTACTCTAATAGTTTTTTCCCCCTCGGACTGAAAAAATTTGGAATATCATTCCTGTTTCCTGCTGCCCTGACTGTACTTACATACAAAAGTTTAAATGTTATCGGAACAGATATTTAGCTGCCCAACTCCCCAACAATACCCTGTTAGGATCCCACGTAGTAGCCCCTTACAACCAAGTGGCTATACGCCTTGCCTGGACAAAAAAGAATTAAAAGAAGGAAACTATGAGATAGAACGTATTTTTTTTAACATACTGTTTATCTTGTTGTTGTTGTTGTTGTTGTTGTTGTTGGCGGCGGCGGCAACTATCCGTCACGGTGTTGTAGTAGTGGAGTTACATAGTCTTGGCAGGGTGATATGGGAGGATGACTGTTGTCCCTGCAGGTGTCCCCCTTCTCCACGAAGCCAGAGAATTCAAGGAAAAGACAGAATCGATACAGTTTGGCTCTAACTGCGCCGCTGAAGTTACCGGTGATTATATAAAGTCAGATCGTCTTAACGACTCCGTCTCTGGATTTTCTGTTGGGGTTTATTCCCTTAGCATTTCCCCTGGTGGTTTTGAATCAGAGTTGCCTTCTTCTAAGTGAGTTATCATCTTAAGTTGACGAACTCCAGTTGCCCGAAGTGACTGGTTTTAAGGCGCCAGGTAACCACCCTTGTCCCTTCTTCCAATGAGTATAAACACTTTCACCGGTCTTAGTAGCTAAACCACGCGAAAAAAGACCAGGAGCCAGACTTGATTATCCCTGGCTTATTCCCACTACCACCCTCGGTTTTGATAACATTTGAAACTGCTCACGAATTACTTGGATTCCCTATATTTTTTAAATGCAAAAAATGTTCAGTGATAATTAAAATATTTCAACTAGTTATATACTAGTACATATAAAATCAACCTCAAAAAGTTTCATCCACTAATGTCTACTCGCGACGTCAAATAAAAGCGACAGTCCGCAAAAGAATCAAGTTTTCTAATTAGCTTTTAGTCTGACCCTTGCCAGAAATTAATTCGTCCGAATAATTTCTTTGGTTTTTTTCATCTCGTAAATATAAACAAATAAAAGAAGCTAAAACAAACAAGAACGAAACATATAAAAAAAAAACAAAAAAAGAACGATTCCATTGAGCGTCTCGAAAATAAAGATGTTTTCTTGTACTCGCGAGAATCGACCCGTGACGCCATGATTGTTCTTGTATCAAGTAAGTGCAGTCATCTATGTAATGTCTGATTGAAGGCCTTAATTCTTCGAGTTGTTTGTCTGCGACACTTGAAAGATAAACAGACTTTTAATTACGCGGAGAAAATTCCAATCTCTATTCAGAAATGTACTAACTCATTTGCGCATCCTGAAAGCATATCCATCATCTTCGTAAGATATATATATATATATATATATATATATATATATATATATATATATATATATATATATATATATATATAGTCTGAAGAAGCTTTGAGTAATAAAAAAAATGTTAAAAAAATATAAGGAATGCAGTTGCAGTTTACATTCCCAGAAAAAATGTTAACCTATCGCAGACTTACCACCTACATAATCCGACTTCTAAAAAATTTATAATTATAAAAGAGAATTAAATGATATAAGGATGATAAACACATACCTTAACTAAAATTGTTAAATAGAAATAGACTTCGCACTTGCATAAGCCGATTTCTCAAAAGTTTTCAATTATAAAAGAGAATTTAACTATATAAGGATGAAAAAAGAAAACCTTAATTAAATATTGTGAATAGAAAACGGGGATCATCAACTGCTTACCATGTAGCTGTTTCGGAGATTTAAAAACAGGACAGTTGTTAAATACATGGCTGTCCAGTGGATAATACCACTTCTCCAATAATAAACTGTTGAATAATACGGTTACTATGTATACTAATCTATAAAAATGAAAACAATAAACTATTAATAATATATATAAGTAAATTTAACAAGATTTCAATATATATATATATATATATATATATATATATATATATATATATATATATATATATATGTCTATTCCAGGTAGAAATATATCCAAAAATTAAGGAATGCAATGTAACTATACTGTTATTCTTTTATATATACTCTGTTTTATATTTAACATAAACTGAGCTTTTAAACAAAAAGGATTTGTATACACAAAACATAAAATATAACTGAGACCACACACATGCATACATATACAATCATTCCTACAGCCAAACAACGTCGCAGCTCACAAGAGCAATGACAGTCAACAAACCGGAAGCCCAAGACTCGAGTTTCGCTCTCATTTGAGCGCATCAGTTGTTCAGTTGAATCGAACTTACAACCGTCGCGATGATAGTCGGCAGCTCTAACCATCGGACCACGAATCAGTGCCGTAAATATTTCTCCTCCTTAAATCCACGCCCGCCCGTCGCAACAGTGCTCAAACCAGCAGTTTGTTTACAAACAAATTAATAGTGGGCTTCGCGTAATTGCTTAAATTCTCGTCGGTCGGGTGAATATATATCGACAAAGTGCTCAACCCAATGAGGGGGGAGTGTTTTGTAATATATATATATATATATATATATATATATATATATATATATGACCTATCTCTGCATTTCATGTTTAAAAAGGATGTGTCCTCTATAGTATCAGATCCGACGGAATGGTTAATTTTAGGCATAGACCGATTCATACCATTCAAAAAATTCCAACAAAAACCTAACAGCCAGCCATGATTCTCCCCTGAATGTGCTGCTGCTATCGCGCACAGAAATCACTTTTTCCATAGCTACCAAAGTAATAGATGTACTGAGACTAAAGCTGCTTTCAGGACTGCCAGCAACCACTGTAAAAGAGTAATGAAACATGCAAGAGAGCTATATGCTCAGTCTGTTAAATCTAAAGTAGCTGAGCAGCTGCTTGGTTCCCACCAGTTCTGGCAAATAGTAAACAGGGTTTTGAACAGAAACGTGCGTTCTATCCCAACTATCATCAATGGACCTGAGGTCATCTCGTCAGCATCAGACAAGGCCAGATTATTTGCCAAGAAATTGCAGCTAATTCTACCCTATGCGACAATGACTACCAACTCCCTGTATTTTCTCCTATAACAAACAACACGCTATGCAACATACAAATATCTGTGTGTGAGGTTGCCAAGCTAATAAAGAACCTTGATTACAGTAAAGAAACTGGCCCTGGCGGCATTCCAGTTATAGTGCTGAAAAAGCTCCAACCAGAACTTGCCCACATACTTACAAAACTTTTTAAGCGTTGCCTTAAGGAGAAGTGCTTTCCAACACCCTGGAAAACCTCATCAGTATGCCCTGTATTTAAGAATTCAGGTGAAAAGTAATCTCCCTCTCAGTACAGACCAATAAGTCTCCTGTGTATCATGAGTAAGTTGTTGGAATCCATATTAAATAAAGAAGTAGTCAACCACCTCAACAGAAACAACCTTCTTAGCGACATGCAATATGGTGTTTTTTTTTTTTACACAGTGATCACCACTTACACAAGGCCCGGAAGCCACTCAGAGATAAGGATTATTGCAAGTACATTACGTTAGTGTGGAGATTTGATGAAGTGTTTACTTAAGGGGACGGTTCATTAGGAATTTGTTAACGTTGGACTTGAAGACATCCAAGTTGTAGTCCGGTGGGAAGCAGGCAGACAGAACAGAGTTCCACAGGCGTGCAGTTCTAAGAAAGAATCTTTGTTCATGGAATCCGCGTTTTGATTTAGGCACAGATAAAGAGTGGGGGAAACTTTGTACAGTGGATTCAGCTAGACGGGTGTTTTTCGTGAAAGATTGGCGAGGGGGGACCAGAGATTGGAGTTCAGACGAGCACCTGCCATGGAAATAACGATAAAACAAGGATAGGCTACCAACGTCTCTTCTGTGGGAGAAAGGTTTCCGCTCTGCAAGATCTACAGCAGGCGTGCTTATGGTTATATCACATAGGATTAGTGAATCTCTTGACAAAGGTTTCCTTTCCAGGGCAATTGCTCTTGACATATCGATAAGGTATGACATAAGGGCCTACTTCAAAAGATTTCCAGTTACGGTATTACTAGAAATGTTTTCGCAATCATTAAATCATTTCTCTCTGATAGGTTCATAAGAGTAGTGGTTGATGGGAAAAAATCAGAGGTCTGCAGTATTAATGCTGAAGTCCCCCAGGGGTCCATCCTGGGCCCAACTCTCTTACTTATCTACATCAATGATCTCCCAAAACACATACTTAAATCATTCGTTGACATCTATGCTGATAGCACGACCATGTATAGCAACAGATCAAAGGCCGTAAATGACAAAGTTCTCTCTAATTCTTTCTCCTCTGATCTTGAGCGCGTGGTATAACGGGCGAAGAGGTGGCTCGTCACTTTTAATGTATCTAAAACCAAGCTCCTATCTTTACATACTCAACGCTCTGATCCCCATCTGGCATAAATTGAAATGGATGGCTCTCGTCTTGGGGAGGCTTCATGTTTTGACAAGCTTCTGGGTTTGACCTTTACTCCTGATCTGAAATGGAACACGTACATCAAATCTGTTGCCAGGGACGCTGGGAAAATGGTGGGATCCTTCTACCGCTCCAGAAGATATCTCACTACTGATGCAATTCTCTATCTGTATAAAAGCCAAGTACGTCAAAGGATGAAGTACTGCTGCTACATTTGGTCAGGAGCTGCTAAAAACAGCATATCCTGCCTTGACAGAGTACAAAATAGACTTCGTGGTTTAGTGGGGGATGCCCTTTTCTCTTCCCTGCAACCTCTCTCCCACAGGAGAGACGTTGCGAGCCTATCTTTGTTTTATCGTTATTTCCATGGCAGGTGCTTGTCTGAGCTCCAATCCCTCGTCCCCCCTCGCCAATCTTTCACGAGAAATACCCGTCTGGTTGAAACTACTGTCAATAATTTTCCCCACTCTTTAACTGTACCTAATACCAAACGTAGATTCCATGAGCAAAGCTTCTTTCTTAGAACTGCACGCCAGTGGAACTCTCTGCCGCTTGCCTGTTTCCCACCTGACTACAACTTGGACGTCTTCAAGTCCAACATAAACAAACTCTACCAAAACTCTCAATACTAATGATTACTTCAATACTATCTCATTGATTACTGTACACGCAATAACCCTTATCCCTGAGTGGCCTTCGGGCCTTGATAAGTGGTGACCCCATGTAAAAAAAAATATTAAAAACTACTTTGCAAATATACCCGGTTAACCAAGTGCAAGATTAATACAAATAATTGTACTTGAAGGGGCGGTTAGAATCTTAAAATTGCTACACGGACGATTTCTAAAGATAACAAGTAAAACGTTAAGGAATGTTAAACAGAAAACCTGAAATTCTAATAACAGCCACACAAGATAACGCAATTAGAACTAACTATGCAAAGCAAAGATCGATAAGACACAATAAAATGGCAAATGCAGACTCTGTGGACAAATCGATGAAACAATAAACTACATAATAAACAAATGCAGTAAACTAGAACAAAAAGAATACAAAAATGTACACGATGAAATGAGGAAAGCAATACACTGCGAAATATGCTTACAAATGGTGCAAGCACAAATCGGCAGTAGTACTTCAAAACGAAAGTCACAAAATTCCATGAGACATCAACGTATAAACAGATAAACCAGACCAAGCAAGAAGACCGGATGTCATAATAGTTAACAAGAAGGAACAGTCTTGCCAAATTCTAGATTTCGCCGTTCCACCAGACCACAGAGTGAATGTCAGAGATACGGAGAAGCGGAGCAAATTCTCAGAGCTTGTCAAACAACGGAAAGGGATATGGAATATGAAAAAAGTCAAGATCTCACAAATAATAGTAGGAGTACGGGGAACAATCATGAAAAACTTTGAAAAAAAAAAAAAGAATGGGAGAAATTGGAATCAGAGGAATGCCTGGGAAGATCAGCTGATAACAATATTGAAAACGGTTGAAATATTAAGGAAAACCCTTGAATACAGAGACTAATACACATGAACTACAGGCGCTAGCTGGACATATATAAACTGCTACAGAAGTAAACACAAAGAAACACCACATGGAATCAAGAAGCATAAACTGTATGATTGTAAGTTAAACCCCACTCTTCAGAAAAAAAAATGTCGGTATACACCGATATAACACCAAAGGGTGGAGGAGGGTCAAGAACGATAGACAAGCCGATAGTTTGGTTTGGTTTGGTTTAGTTGTTTTGTTTTACGGCATATCAACCCTTTTCGGGTTATTTAATGCCGAATCCAGTTATTTTGGAAATAGTTTTTATGCTTTAAGTGCTTTATATCTCCAAATATCTATTTGTAGAATTTGGTTTTGTTTAGTTTGATTGTTTTTTTTTTAATGGCATATCAACCCTTTTCGGGTTATTTAATGCCTAATCCAGTTTTTTTTTTGGAAATAGTATTTATGTTGCATCGAGTTATTTTGTAGAAGGTTTTTATTCTTCAAGCTCTTTGTATCTTAAATCGCTAGTTTGTAGTGTTTGGTTTGGTTGTTTTGTAGTGTTCCTTACCCTGCAGAACAACATGTAAATGGATGTTAACCCATATATAATGATTAGGTTTAGATTTAGGAAGGAGTGAACCAAATCGTGTTTCTTTTTTACCAGTTTTAGATTTGGATTGTTTTGTTTTACAACATATCAACCCTTTTCGGGTTATTTAATGCCAAATCCAGTTATTTTGGAAACAGTTTTTATGCTTCAAGTTCTTTGTATCTTTGAATATTTATTTGTAGAGTTTGGTTTGGTTGTTTCACGATATATCAACCCTTTTCGGGTTATCTAATATCGAATCCAGTTATTTTGGCAATAATATTCATGTTGCATCCAGTTATTTTGTAGAAGGTTTTTATTCTTCAAGCTTTTTGTATCTTCAATCGCTAGTTTGTAGTGTTTGGTTTGGTTGTTTTATAGTGGATTTTATTGTTTTTGTTCCCTGCTCTGCAGGACATGAATGAGTTTTGCAATGGGAGAGGGAAAAGGGTAACAGTATTAATGTTTGGTATATTTTAAGTTAGGAAACCAGTCAGGAAGTGGGGGAGATAGAAAGAGAAAAGAGAAATTAGAAGAAGAAAAAGAGGGAAAAGGTGGATTGTTGTTTTTGTTTTTAGTTTTGCAGAACATAATTAAGTTTTGCAAACGGAAGTAAAAAAAAAACGAAAAGCATCAATGTTAGGCGCATTTTGTTTCAGGAAGCCAATATCTTCAGACAGCCTGATGTGGTAGCACCAGAAGAAAGACGGAAGAGAGAGGGCACTGGCCAGAACTACACTGGACGAGTGCGAAAAGAACCGGGACTTTGGAAAAGGCTTATTGTCACCCAATTTCTAAAGAATCCTAATGCTAATGAGAAATCAATGGAAAACGGCTGTTGCGATGATGCAGATAAAATTGAAAAGGTTATCTAAAGAGGTGGAGAGTACTGAAAATCTGGAATGACTTGTTGTCACTCCTACTACAGGGAGCATCACAGGTTGTTTTCGAAGAGAAATCTGTGATAGCCTGTGTGAAAACTAGTGAGTAGTAATAATAATATTAATCAGCAGCAGCAACCGCAGCAGCAGCAACCGCAGCAGCAGCAACCGCAGCAACAGCAACCGCAGCAACAGCAACCGCAGTAGTAGCAGCATTAATAATAAAGATAATAACCGTAATAAACTATTTTAGTGTTTTGACTAAATACCCTTTCTCTCACAATGCATTCCAAGACGACGTCCTCTGTTTTAGAGACGGGGGGGGGATAAGAGCACCTAGTTGTAAAAAAAAAAAGGTTTATTTATTTAGTCCAAATCTCCGCCAAGTGTCCAAAGAATGAGAACGGGTGGCGTGGTGTAGAAGAGGGGGAGGCGTTGGAGGAGGAACTAGTGACTGACAAACGCCGCCAAAGGGTTTCAGAGATTTCTGATCGCGTTCTGTAATGAACAGAGTAGCGCGACTAACATCAAACAGTCCCGCAAACGGCGGAAACGTGACAATGCGAAGACTTTATCGATAATGAATGATAGGGTCGAGCTAGAGAAATAGGAAAGCTCCCGAGGATTGTGGGGAGTTTGGGGACCCGAGTTAAGGCGTCACTCAGGGATTATTTAAATATTGTCAAACGAATGAAATGGTGCATTTTCATCCTTTCCAGTGGATTTTAGCTTTCTTTACTAAAAGAATATATTAGTGGCCTAGCAAGGCCACCGGGGAGATAACTAAGCAAAAAAAACTTTTTTTTTTTTAAACTAAGCAAAATTCATCTCAAAGCAGTAAAAGTAAAGCTAACGTGCCAGGACACTATATATACAAACGTAGGCAAATTTGGGCATATTTTATTGGTTTGAAAATATAGGTTATTTTTTTATCAATTATCATAAAATCTTAACAATAGATTAGTATTGCTGGCTAGAATATATATATATATATATATATATATATATATATATATATATATATATATATATATATATATCGTTGTTATAGAACTCATCAACGTGGCTTGAACTAGCAAGTTATATATATATATATATATATATATATTATAACTTGCTAACTTATATATATATATATATATATATATATATATATATATATATATATATATAAGTTAGCAAGTCATTATATGTATATATAAAACTTGCTAGGTTGACGAGTTCTATAACAACGAAACACGTGTCCGTGGGTAATTATACTTTAAAATAAATATGGTGTTCTTAACCTGGTGGAACCACGTTTGTGGACAGAATTATTCACAATTAACATTGAGATAGTGCTATTCGTTCGAACATACCGCGGTCAAAATTATAATATAAATCTGATTTATAAAATTCACTATGTCTGTGTGTCTGTCTGCCTGTCTGTATTATTTTTTTTTTTAATTGCATCTCCTCCAAGACGCAAAGTCGCAGAACAGCGCGAGACGGGTCAAATGAATGCATTTTTAATGAATCATTCTTTCATCGGTTTTTAGCCCGTGAAAATAGCTACTAATAAATTGAAGCAAAATTGGAACTTGGCGGGCTAAAGTCGATTACAAAATGTTCAAATATATATCTATACGTTATAATCGGTTAATTTTTGAAGTTTTCTTATCCATATGACGATGTAATGTTGTGACCCTTTGGCTGTGATCATAGCGTAGTATCTGTGTTAACTGCGGCAGACAGGGGCAAGGGTCCAAACATTATTATTATTATTATTATTATTATTATTATTATTATTATTATTATTATTATTATTATTATTAATTTATTCGAGCGACGGCGGGTAGCTGGATCGATTATTTTGATTAGAAAAATAAACAATCAGATTGGGAAAAAGATGACTGACAGCTGATATAATAATATTGCTACAAGAAGAATGGGATTTTGGAAAATATAGGAAAACATAATTTTTTGTTTGGATAAACAAATAATCAGATTTATGTTACGTCAGCGGTTAGGGTCTTAGACACGTGATGAGATGTAGATTTGAGGAGATACGAGAGTTGTTAGTTTTTTTACATGAAAGTCGCCACTTATCAAGACCCGGAAGCCACTCGGGGATAAGGGTTATAACTGAATATCAGAGAGAGTCAGACAATCAGTCACAGATGAGAGTCGGACAGCGACATAGTGAGAGCTGATGTCCTTAGAGGCGAAGGGGTGGGGAAGAGGAGACCATGTAGTCATAAAGGCTTGAATCCATGACATCATCAATCGGCTGACTGAGGAATAAAGAAATCAGCATTTATATTTTGTAACTGTTTGTCTTCGTGTCATCATTACAGCAACTGAAAGGTGTATGCGTTTTGTCTATCATCATCTTGCAAACGAACCTTGTGTAACCTCCTTCCAAGTAATGTGCCTCCTCCATCATAAGTGAACTATCCCCCACCTCTGATGTAAAAGAACTGTATTACACAGTCTTTCAGTAATGAATTTCATATATCTCTTAGCTCTGTTATAAATGTCTTTCACAGAATATAAATGCCATTATCCTCTGTTCAGATTCCCTGTATTATGAGTCCCCGTTATATGTGTCTCCAATATGAATCCCCGCTACACAACAACAATAGCTCAAACGGTAACGACTATTTCTCTAGAGCAATATGTTTTGGTTTCGATTCAATTTTTTTTAGATGTAGCTTTTCGAACTCGGGAATCCTTCTGTCAAAACTCAGGAAACTGCACGGAATTTTTAACAGAACCTTTTATTTAATCCGGATGGTGTAGCATGCTCTCGTTCCGTCAGCCATGATTGGGTAGAAGTCGTAAGTAATTCACAATTATATTTTTGAGTGTCGCCCGCATTGCGAATTAAACCTTCAATCTCCAGAAAAGTGTAACTTACAAGTGAATATTATCAAATCCTACTACGTCACAGGTTCTCTGCTGAAAGCCATGACATAGCTGATACAGTACTTGGTAAAATTAGAAAGTAAACCCAAATTTCATTTCCTACTTACCTAAAATTGGCGAAGGAAAACGAATGAAGTAATGTAAATAAATAAAATAATATGAATAAATAATAAGTAGGCAGTAGTCAAGTGCGACCCGAAGACTCCATGCTCTCTCTCTCTCTCTTTCTCTCTTTATATATATATATATATATATATATATATATATATATATATATATATATATATATATTCAACGAATTTCACACTTCAAAACACAAATGATGAAAATTTAAACATTCCGAGTTCGGATTTTCAACCTTAAAATTTGATACGTGCGTAGTCGTTTTTTTTTATTGTTTTATTTATAATTCTCGCCCTCCCCATAATACAATATATATTTTTTTCATTTTCGGCTAATTATTTTAAGCATATTTGTACCCACAAATAAAGAAGGGGTTTATAGGCAAGATACACACACACACACACACAAATAGAGACACACACACACACGCACATATATCCTTAGTTCGGATGTGTCTAACTGACGAGCCCAAATGAGGGCGAAACTCGAGTCTTGGACTTCCGGTTCTTTGACTGTCATGGCTCTTGTGGGCTGCGACGTTGTTTGGCTGTGGAATTTATTATATATATATATATATATATATATATATATATATATATATATATATATATATATATTTACCAGGGGTGAAAAAAAAAACCGGACTAAAGTGCTCAATATGTAGTCAGAGCAGTATATAGGATATTTATTACTGTGAGTCCAGAATGAGTTTACAAATTGTTTCAACTAGAGGAAAATCCTCAAAGAGAGGAAAAATCCAACTAGCATCATCAGAATTCATAGATGGACTCACACACACACACAAATAGACACACACACACACACACACACACACACACACACACATATCCTGAGTTCGGATGTGTCTAACTGACGAGCCCAAATGAGGGCGAAACTCGAGTCTTGGACTTTCGGTTCTTTGACTGTCATGGCTCTTGTGGGCTGCGACGTTGTTTGGCTGTGGAATTTATTATATATATATATATATATATATATATATATATATATATATATATATATATATATGTAAACTATGAAAAATAATACTTCATTCTTCACTAAATAACCGGTAAAAATTTCGTATTGTTTTAGTAATTATTTGATTTTTAGTAGATTTTTAAAGAGAGACTTTGTCAAAAAAATACTTACTTCCTCCTTCCGTTTTTTTTTTTTTGCCGTGCCTTATCTACAGACTTTAAATTTTGTATATAGCATATTCAGACATGCGGAAACTTTTTAATCTTTTTTCACTCGTAAAAAAGAGCTGCTAAGAGGATTAAAATTGGAAGATATGTACGTGGGAGTGATTGCTTTTTTTTCTGTTTTTTAACTGTTTTACTAATACGCATACGCTGCCATGAAACATGACAAGTTCTTATGTTAAGAATAAGTAAGTTTGGAAACACTTTGTATACGTGTCAAGTTAGTCTAATGGTTATCGTACTTGACTTACTGTTTGTAGGTTCTGCTTTCGATCTCAGCTTGAGTGTTTTTCTTTTTTTTTTAACTACGAGAATCGAATGGTTTCGTAAAAAAAATATAATACTCGAATGTAAATGTCTCAGTTTCTGATATGCACGTATCAGATTTTAAGGTTGAAAATCCGAATTTGGAATGTGTTTAATTTTTCATTTGTGTTTTGAAATGTGAAATTCGTTGAATATATATATATATATATATATATATATATATATATATATATATATATATATATATAGTGTGTGTGTGTGTGTGTGAGAGAGAGAGAGAGAGAGAGAGAGAGAGAGAGAGAATTAAAATATAATATATATGCGTATTTTACGACCGGGCAACGCCGGGCAGCCTGCTAGTGTAAGAATAAAATGGAGAATTGCAAAAGAAATTACGATAGAAATGAATGAAAGCAGACGCAAAAAATAATAAATATATATCAAGATAGACGAAATGATGAATGAAAGGTTAAAAAGAAAATAAAACGAAAAATAAAAAGAGATGAATGAAAAATAAGAATGAGGAATGAAATGAATAAATGAATGACTGTCTGAATCAATGAGGGGAAAGAACGAATGAAAGGTTCGATTATTGCGCATGGACGCCGCTAACAGCCACCGCTAAAGAGTTTTTGGAACTAACAACACCTTTGATGTCTGAAAGCAACCCACCGGTAATCGCCAATATTGACTAGCTCTCCTACACCGCCCAGAAACGTTCCCATCCTTAGAACCTCTCAAGCCTCCCCCTCCCCCCCTCTCTCTCTCTCTGTCTCTTTCTCTCTCTCTCTCTCTCTGTCTCACACGTCATCCCTTTCTGATATATAAGCGTGTATGTGTGACCAAAGTACTCGGTTGACCCTTAGACAGTCAAGGTATCACGTGCACTCAACGAGCCAATCAGCGAACCTAATCAGGAAATCGTTGCTTCGCCTTCATTTTCGGATACGTTCCTGTGTGAGTCAGTTTTTAGTTTTAAGGCGCTAAACATTCTTCTAATTACCGTCGCGTTTGTGAGCTGTAGGCGGTTTAAATTAGTTTCTGTGGGGATATAGTGCTGCTAGTTGCGACTGCTTTACGTAAAGAGTGAGATAAAAAAAAAATCCCAATATATCATAAAACTCATGAGAATACAAAGGACGTCTGTGAATTTTATTATTGAACGGGGGTTGGGGTTTAACGACAATGTGGATGCTTCAAGTTCGAATCCAGTTCGTTCCACTAAAAATCAGTTTCACTTAAGATGTTGGCAACCTTCACGTAGTCCCTTCCGTGAGTAGTCGATATCTTTTTAGAAAGAATTCTAACTAGAAAAATAACGGGAAACCCATGACAGCACAAGAATCTCGAAAGACATACACTATTAAATACGTGCAATATAAATGCCGATGCTCAAAATGTATAAACATTCTAACCCCTCTCTTTACTTAAAAATTCACCAAAAATCAGGAAATTAACTAATTTTCATGAAATTTTCAACAAATGATGAAAATTTAAACACATTTCGAATTCGGATTTTCAACCTTAAAATCTGATACGTGCGTAGTTGTTTTTTGTTTGTTTATTTTATTTATAATTCCCACCCTTCCCCACAGTACAATATATTTTTTTTCATTTTCGACTGATTATTATAAGCATATTTGTACACACAAATAAATATATTAACCTATGATGGAGGAGACACATTACTTGGAAGGGGGTTATACAAGTTTATAAAATTAAAATCACGGAATATAATGAAACCATTATTTTTATTTGAATCTTAGTGGAAATGTATAATTTTGTTTAAATAAAAACACCTTTACTAAAGTTATACTTTTCGGTAGTAAAAAATAATTTATTTTTGCTTTTTTATGAAAATAAAGCATCATAAATTGTAGCAAAAAAGAAAAAAATTCTTAACGAACATTACGTAAAAAGCCCTAAAATTCCGTATTGACGTAATCGATATAACTCAAAGAAAAAAAATAAATTTCTCGAACTAACGATAGTATCATTGAAGCTTTGTTTATTTAACATTTTCACACAAAAAATTATAATTGCAAAAAATATTTCCTCTTTTTTAAGATTATAGTTCTAGCGTAAATTTTATATGTATGCTTCTAGTATTTTTCTCGCGTGAATGAACGTGTAATGTTCAGCGTAACATAATTTTTCATCCTCATTCTATGCATTCATATGATTCCAGCGGATACGCCATTTCAACTTATGAGATAGCAATTCCCAATTCAATTGTCTTTTGCAATCATCGTCAACAAAGCTCGTGGACAGCCTTTACAATTGTGTTGCTTACATCTACACACTCACTGTTTCTTAAATGGACAATTTATGTTGCGTGTTCAAGAGTCGACAAACCAAAAAATATCTATATCTGCTCAGAAAATGAAACAACAAAAAATTGGGTATCAATACGTACTGGGAAATTAAGCATATAAGAAACATGCATTTTCTCTTTTTTTGGATGTTTTTCCATTTTGCCAAATCGAGCTACAGCAACGCGTGGCTGGGCATATATATATATATATATATATATATATATTCTGTTTATTATAAAAATATTATTGGTTACATATATGCCTACATGTTTCGGTGGAATCTCAATTCAAAGAGACTACTTCATCAGACCCCCAAAAAGAGCGATATTGAAACGAGAGTAAAGATTGCATTTGTTTTTGTAAGATATTTGGGCGAGGTTTACGCTCTGTGGATGTGAACAGTAGGGATTTTGGAAGGAGGATGGTGAAAGAAGGGAGTAGAGGAGAGGTGAATGAAGAGGGGGTGAATGAAGAGTGGGTGAAGGAAGAGTGGGTGAAGGAAGAGGGGGAAGTATACATCCTACTTTCTCACAGAGCGTAAACCACGCTCGAATATCTTATTAAAAAAACGTAATGTAATGTTGACTCTCTTTTCAATTTGGCTCTTTTTCTTTTAGTCTTATGAAGTGATCGATTTGATTTGTGAATTGTGGGTGCACTGTTCCCCAATAAACAGAGAAGCGCTAACATGTAAGAAGTACACATTTGGCGAGGCGTGCACTTATCCAGTCCTGAAGCTATTGGACAAGTAAGATAGAACAAGGAGAAAGAAACAACCTTAGTAGAAGTTAGATGATGTTAAACAGAGATGAGAAGGAAAGAGAAGGAAATAACTAGGTCTTATGCACGACATAAAAAGAAACTGGAATCTTAGGAAGATCTTCACCATTCCAGTAATTATATGAGCAACTGAATTCATAAAAAGAATTTTAAAAAAAACTGGCAAATATACTCGGTAAACCAAGCACAAGAGAGATTTAAAAAAATTGCACTTAGAGGAACGGTTAGGATCTTTAAAGGATCTCTCGGTCGGAATGTCTGAGGTAGTGGGTGAATATATGTTATTCCGTACTTGGAATTTATTTTTGAGATGATCATTATATACAGGGTGGTCAAAAAGTCAGGTAACATTTTAAAGAAAAACGATATTAGCAATACACGTATATTTAAGTACCATACATTGAAATATAAAATGAAACAAACATAAAATATGTTTATTTTGTTAATTGTCGTCCATTTCTCTCTATCAATCGCTGGAAGCGATTAACCACTGATTGTGTAACACGTGTAATCATGTCAGCTCAGCTGATATCCGCGCAATCTCCTCTTCAATAAATAACTTTAAAGACGCTATTGTATCAGGCTTCTTGCCATAAACGCTATCCTTTACATAGCCCCAAAGCCAGAAATCAGGAGGGGTAGTTTATATATTACACTCAAATATTTAATATTAAACGAATAGAGATTATAATGGATCATATTGTTTTTTCTATATTCGTTAGGTGCACAGTTTGGGATTTATATGGATTAGTTAACACAACACCACCTTTACTCCAGAAGGTTTCTCAGTAAACTACTGAGCTGATCTGTCTTAAAATTTGTATTGACCTTTGTTATGATAAGGTGCAGCGAGACAAGTATTATGACATCCGTTCGATGCTCACTTAGGAATTAATAGGCATTAGTATTTAATAATAAACATGTTACCTGACTTTTTGACCACACTATATATTAATTTATTTTTATTTCGGACTATTATTCTCATCTTTATTAGTTGTTGTTGTTTTCATCTTTATTGGTTGTTGTTTTTCACGACGTTTCGGCCAAATGTTCCTCTGGCCTTCGTCAGGTGGTAACCGCGACGGATAGGAACTTCGGATCTCCTAACTTGCATTCTCAGCAATCACTGCCATCCGTAGTTGTTGTCGTCTCACCACGTTTTTGGCCAAGTAAACCTCTGGCACGCTTTGAGTAGGATTGATACCGCTATCTTCAAACAATGTCCATCTGGAGCCGTAGAGATTCAACGTCTCTATCAACTGCGCCGCGGGACCCGAAAGGCGATCAAGGTTGAATTCTTTTGATCTTATAAATCCACGTTTCCAAAGTGTTCCATAGTTGGGTCCATACTGATTGGTATATATATATTATTCCTTAATTGGAATTCATTTTTTGGATGACCATTATATACTATTCTGTACGGACCCGACTATGGAAGATCAGATAATAAATAAACGTGGATTTACCGAATTTCCATTACTAACGATTACTATATTGTCCAATTGTCTACTGTACACTCTTAACCCTTATCCTCGAGTGGCCTATTGGCCTTGATAAGTGTTGATGCCTATCTAAAAAATATATTTAGAAATTTGAAAAGTATTGGAATTGGTAACTGATTCGGAATAGAAAATTTTAATCGAAATCGGTAATTGTATCGGAACAGGGAAAAAATGGTGGAATCGTCCTATCACTAGTGAATAGCCAATTTAAAGCACACTTGCGATGACCCAACTAAACACTCTTATGCATGGGTGAAGCTGTGCTGTCAAGTATGTGGCGAAGCTCTTTGAAGTCTGTATGGATGGATGCGGGTAAGTATTTTGAACTTGAGATTGTGCAGAATAATTTTGCACTT